>NW_026058559.1:0-26435 GCF_023721935.1 Panthera uncia
AATGCTTGTTGAATAAATGAATGAGTATACACCACATGGAAAAGCATACAGCCTGAACCGCAATATAGCCACAGAAACGAACGAAACTGAGGGAGAACAATGAGGAGATAGGCTGAATGGAGCAAAGGGCCTATGTTAGATAAATTCCTAAAGACTTTTATTCTAGCCAAGAGAATTGTGAGTCATAAATTAATATGTGAGCATCCTCCCAATTATGACATGGGCATTTTATAGCTTTTGCTTTCACTTAAACTATATTTATTTATGTTAGTAAAATAAGTTATCCATATTATGTTTAATAATTTCTGAGCGTTATTAGCCTTATCTCTTTTTAATTTGATAAGTTATGTTAAATAAACTATAATTATGTCTCATCACAGTATTAATTATACCAACTAATTTGTTAAGTGCTAGTTATCTGTCAGGTCCTTTATATGTATCATCTCACTTAATCTTTATAATAGCCATATGAAGGAGGTGGTGGTATCTCATTTTACAGATGAGAACACTGAGAACCAGAGAAATTAAGAATCCCAAGGTCATATAGTTAATATGCTAGACCTGGAAATCAAACCAGATGTGTCTGCTATTTTTTACTACTATAGCTGGTGTCTCTATGGTGAGTTGTTTTAGAACACATTAAAAAAGTGAAATATGTTTTGTATGACTATAACATTTCTATTTTCCCTAGTAGGCAATTAGAAAATATTTAACTCAAAGTTTTAAAGCTAAGACATTTTTCCCCCTGAACAAATCAGAGAGGATATCTTTTACAACTATTTTTCTAAATGAAGCCTTGAAAAATGATGACATGGTTTTTGACATACAGAAAGGTGTACAGACTAGTATAACACCTGTGTTCTCACCACTTATCTTGAAATAAAATCTTACCAGTACAGTTGAAAGCCATTTCTCCTCAATCTCATCTTCCTCCCTCTCCTCAGCAGTAAACATTATCCCACTATCCCAACTTTGGAATTTATCATATCCCTGCAGCTTATGTATCTTGGCAATAATCTGGTGTCTGAGTATGATATGTGGTATGGTGCAGTTAATATCATTATTTTTCTGAAAAAAACTTACCTTATTTCTTTGCTTTTTTGCCATTCTTTTTTAAATTGGCCCCCTGATTTGTACCAGGAATGAGCTTTGCCACTTTATGCTCTCCCGCCATATCTTGTAACATGGGTGAGGAATAAACATGTACTCAGTTTCAGAGCCTACAGCTATGGGACAAAGGATCAGTTCAACAGGTTGGCATTTTTGCCAATCATGATCTGAAGTCAAATTGGTATGAAGAGGCTTACCATAAATGATCTTAAGGACCTCATGACTGATCTTGTTTCTAAGATGAGTAAGTGGGTTAGGTACAAATCCTATTCAAGTTTCAGGTAGGTGAGTGCCTTCTGTGTTTTGTTTTCCCCAGATTTTAAAGGTTAAGTATAGTACTCTTCCCTTATGATCTCCGGATAAGCTCCTGGTCTTGTGAATGATGCCCAGCAGTGTTACAGTATAGTTTGGACTTGGTCACATGAGAGGTCTTTTTGCCCAAATCTAAGGGAAAGGACTTCCTCAAGTTGGCAAAGAATAGAAATAGACTCCCCCCAAAAGGAAGAAAGACAAAAACAAAACAAAATAAAGGCAATAATTTGCTAATTAAGATGCAGCCCCCCCCAAAAAAAAAAAATGTTGCTGACTCAGCATAATTGGTTTATATGAGAAAAATAGAGACTGAGACTTTTAGGGAAAGATAGAAAAGAGGAGAATAGGTAATCAAATGAGTGAGAAGCAAGAATCATAATTATGATGCAGACTGGGGTCGGGGCCAACTCTAGAATAGATGCTACTCTTGGGATTAAAAGCCTGAGACACAAAAATGGTTTAGAAAGATAATAGTAAGTGACTAGAAAATATCTACAACTGGCTCTTAGTATCTGGGACATGGTGACTACTCATTAATTAACTGATGGTTTACTGATACATCTCAGTTTATAAAAATTTCTCAATAAAAGTATATATTTGCATATGTGATAATTTTTCCTATGTGAAGATACATTATAGCTTATCTGAGTATGATTTTATTAAAGAATCTCTTTTTAAAGGTAATTTAGATGGTCATATTTTGTCATCTTAAAAGTAGTTCTTTGCATTATACAAGAAGAATGTTTTGAAAATATATACACAAAAGACTCTTCTGCTAAAGTTCAAGTGACTGAAGGTTGTGCACAAATTCTTGATTTCTTTCATAAAACGAATTCTGTTGGATTTTTGCATAAAAAGTGCAACTACTAAACATTCTTGTGATAGCTTCTTTGTGAATGTGTCACTGTTCTTGATTTGCACACGCCTTATAATTTAGGCCTTCTTTTGTTTTGGGTTGGCAGTTCCAACTGTTAAAGCTCTTGTCTGATTATGTGGGACTCCTTATTTTAATGGGAGCAGCTTCTTTGCTGCATTTTTAAAAAATGGTCTCGGAAGCTTCTTACTGTGGATCTTTGTTGAGGACAAAGGATTATTTATGCTAAAGGAAAATGTATTCCCCACTGAATTAGCTCGTGGGAAGCATAACAAGCTTATTAGTAATGCTCAATTGTACTTTGGCCTTTTGCTATGGTAGAGGGAAGGAAAAATGACATCAAAAAGGACATTCTGCTGTCCTTTGCCTTCCCGCAAAGAAAACGTGATGTAATATTAGATTTTTGTTAGATTTAGCTCAAGTTCAACTTTGGTACCAGCAGAAATATTCCTGAAAGAAAAGTGGTATGTTTGGTATATCTTAGAGGAGAAAATAACTTTCCTTGGAAATTGATAGCATTATAGCTTTATAAACCATTTTATATTTTTTATTAGAATGTTTTAATGGTGGTTTACAATAAAAAATAGACTAGTATATTATGCTCGTATAAGCAATCAATATTCCTAAATTTTATATGTTATTGTCTATGTTATTGTGAGTGTTTTTAAACTCTTCACTTTTTTTCCTTTCTAAAAATACATTAAAGAATTTTATTAACCTAACTTAATTAATTAAATTGTAGTTTTTTCTTATACATTTCAAAAATAGTACTTTGGAGTTAAAATTGCTGTTTTTTGTTTCTGGTTTTTTTTTTTTTTTGTCTTTAGCACCTTATGGATAAAATAGCTTATGAAGAATTGTTATAGAAAGTCCCTGAGTATTGTTTCATAGTTAAAATTGCTGTCTGTCTTTATTACCTTGTTGTCTGGCAGAAGAAGCTAATGGTTAAGCCTGTGACTTTATACAAAGTCCAGATGAACTTATACGATCTCTTTATCTTGACTTCGGTATCAGTTGTGATATTTATGTTTGCATTACAGTTTACATTATGTTTATAGGGGAAATTTTTGGGAGACTTTTATATGTGCTAAGTTTTATTGTCAGTTTTATTTTACTCGCCAGATGCTTCAAGAATTACTTTGATATCAATGCCAGAAACTACATATTAAATGTGTTTTAGGTTTTCCTCTTTTAAATGAGGAATACTTTCGTAAGTGAGAAGCTAGGGGTGATAATTGAATTCTCCTACAGTCATACTATTCCAAATAGAAGAAAAAGTTTTAGGTTTTCAGTTAAATGGAAGATTAAAGCAGATTCCTTGTAATTTGGAGGTGGGGGAGTAGGAAAGCTACCACTATTTGCATATTAATGTTTTGTTCTATTTTCAGAAAAGCATTTTCATTTCAACATAGATGGCCATGCAACCTGCAATTCAAGTAAGTGTTTTTCTTGGAAAAATATGTATTTAAATTATGAGATTATAATAAATTTATGATAATTAGTAAAATATTAAAATTATCACAAAATGTGTTTAAGGAACTAGTTTCTTAAGTATCAAATTTTAGTTACAGGAATTAATATATTTTACTTTCTAGCTCTGAAAAGATTTTAATTTTAACTTTTTTATTAAATATTTGTAAGACTCAAAAGTTCCTTAGAATTTGTGGGTCCATCTTACTTATACTACCGAGGGAAGAGAATTGGAATATGTTGTAGTTTCCCTCTCCTTACAATTTATTATGTGTTTGTAATTAAAAGAGCTATCAACGAAAAGAATTATAAATTATTTATTTTATACAGTTGTCTCTGTGCCCTGTTATGACTGTAAATGACCAGGCATTAAAACTTAAAATTTAGTGTTTTTTTGTTTGCTTTTTGGTCAGGGGAGGCAAGATAAACAGACAAACCAGAATAATCTTAAATTTGAATGATGTCCAGAGTTGGTATTTGCTATATTGTTTCTATATTCTTCTAAATGTTTTCTTTTGATATAAATAGAACATGCTTGAATCTTAAAGATAAAAATCACATTGAAATTCTACCTATAAAGATGCAAGCAGCTATTAATAAAATTTGCCTTGCAAAGTGAGAACTTTAAAATCAATCATTTCTCATTCTGGGTCTGCCACTCTTGGTTGTGAGATTCTGGCAACTTATTTTACCTCTAAGAGTCTCTGCTTCCTTACCTCCAAGGTAAAGATAATAGCACTTATGTTTCAGGGTCGTTGTGAGGAAATCAATGGAATCAATGAGGGAACATGAGCAAAGTGCCTACTAGAATATATGTTGCATAGTAGACACTTCCAAAATTTGGTTGCATCATTGGTACAACAAAATTCTCCAGATATAAAACTGGAGATTAAACTTGTATCTTGAAAGTATTTTTTTCTTTTCTCTTCTTTCTTTCTTTCTTTCTTTCTTTCTTTCTTTCTTTCTCCCTCTCTTTCTCTCCCTCTCTTTCTTTCTTTCTTTCTTTCTTTCTTTTCTCTCTTTCTTTCTTTCTTTCTTTCTTTCTTTCTTTCTTTCTTTCTTTCATTCTTAGAAAGATGGCAGTGAGTGAAGCCTAGAGAAGATGATTTATTTATCAAATGTTAGCAACTCTGAACATGATCCTGCTTATACTCCCTCCTGTGTGTACTATGCAGCTGTATCCTCCACTCTGTTAATAAAGAGTTCTATTATACTTTTTTCCTTCTGGGACTTGGAAGTCCATGGCAGTGTTCCAAAAGGTCTTGTTCTTGCCCTCTGAGTCCTCTCAAACCCACACTGAGGATGCTCAAAACTCCTTCATTACTCAAAACCATTTTTAATACCATTTTTTAATCTGATTATTTCTATTTGTCCTCTTTTCACCTCTTTACCCAAGTCTCAGAAATGTCATCAGTTTTTTCTTGATTCCTTATGGTGTGCTTTATATCATTGCCACATTGATCATGTTTTTCTCATTCTATTCTAATGCCATTAATATTTTCTTAACTTGGTAATTTTCTTCAGAGTTTTGTTTTAAAGTTCTATGAAATCTTCTCTGATCCAGATTTTACAGATTCATCTTTATTAATTCTTTATAAGAGTACCCTTGACATCTCTCATGGATGTTTTTTGATTCTCTCTCTGATGAATGTGAGAACTTTGTAGGATTTTCACCTCTTTCTCAGCTAATTATATAAGCCAGTTGCATATTCATAAGTGCCTTGTAGAGAGGAGACATCCATCAGATAGCTGATTAATTGATTTCTTATTTTTTGAAAAATTTATTTATTTTTGAGAGACAGGGTGGGGCAGAGAGAGAGGGAGATGGAAAGAGTCCCAACCAGGCTCTACATTTGTCAGCACGGAGACCCCATGCGGGGCTCAAACCCACAAAATGTGAGATCATGACCTGAGCCCAAATCAGGAGTCAGATGCTTAACCAACTGAGCCACACAGGCACCTGTCAATTGATTTCTTATTAATTTAATACATTAAGATCTTCCCTTGGGGCACCTGGGTGGCTCAGTCAGTTAAGCATCCAGCTCTTGATTTCAACTCTTGAGGTTATGACCTCACAGTTTGTGGGATTGAGCGTGGAGCCCGCTTGGGACTCTCTCTCTCCCTTTCTCTGCTTTTCACCCCCTCCCTTTCAAAATAAATAAATAAACTTAAAAAAAAAAAAAAGATCTTCCTTGTCTCTCTTTTTTAATTTATATCCTTCATTCTGATTAGTAAATAGTCATACAGTCTACAAATGAACAATAGTTCCTAATCTCTTTTGTGTCATAGTCCCCTTTGAGAATTTGACAAAAAGCTATGAACTGAGAAAAGGCCTGTTTGTATGTAGGCATAAAATTTTGCCTAAATGTAAGTTGTTTATATATGTACTCAAGTTCATCTACAGACTACCTATGGATTAAGAATCTTTGCAATATGACAGCTTTCGCATATTTGAGAACAACCTTTACACAGACAGTTTCTACTATTTACATCTAACTTTTAACAACATTAATATGGTACTGACCAGCCCAGGTTATTATAGAATCTTCTATGGCAATAGTAGGAGAATCCAAGTATTCTTCTCTCTAATGTGGCAAGAAATTAGAATGACTTGTTAATATTAACTTCTCCATTTTCACAGATGATTTTTTTCAAAACCACCTTTCTAACTAATGCACATCTTTCCTTGACAAACATTTGCAAATGCTGTGCCTTTTTTCCAGCTCAGCCAAATGGTTAACAGACAAATAAGATTCTGTTGACTATGAAATACCCTCTAATGTGAGATGCATCTTGATTTTGATGGTACACAGAGTCATTTGCTAATATCCTCAATTAGTCAACAAATATGTGACTTAGTACCATGTGCTATGTCTTCTACTGAGTTCTGGGATTATAAACAGAAATAAGACATGCTTATGAAAGGAAGATTTAGGTAGTAAATCTTTGCTATACTCCCTTTGAAATAATTGTAAGAGAATTCAGAGAAACAAATAAAAAGGACATCTTGTCTTTTTCCTAAAACTTTATAGGGTCTTCATATATTTAGGAGTTCATTCTCCAGTCTCTACCCTTAGTTCCTGAAATAACAGCCCTGAAATAAGTTATGGGTTTTTTGTTTGTTTGTTTGTCTTTGGATATTTTAATTGAGTTTCACTACTCCTGTTTTCCTCTTGTGTTCATTTTCTTTCTTTGCCTTTGGGATTTTTTTTTTTTAATGTGTTTGTTTCTCATCATAGGAGATTGAAAGCAGCTCTTTCTTTCTTTCTTTCTTTCTTTCTTTCTTTCTTTCTTTCTTTCTTTTATTTCCTCCAAAATTTGTCTGGATTAACAATGGTGATGTGGATTTTGATTTGGTGTAGTAAGACTTGCCTTAAATAAACCTCAATAAGTTTAATATATTTTAGCAGGAAAATGATCTACATTTAAAAATCAAGAAAGGACTGGGGCGCCTGGGTGGCGCAGTCGGTTAAGCGTCAGGCTTCAGCCAGGTCATGATCTCGCGGTCCGTGAGTTCGAGCCCCGCGTCAGGCTCTGGGCTGATGGCTCGGAGCCTGGAGCCTGTTTCCGATTCTGTGTCTCCCTCTCTCTCTGCCCCTCCCCCGTTCATGCTCTGTCTCTCTCTGTCCCAAAAAAAAATAAAAAACGTTGAAAAAAAAAATTAAAAAAAAAAAAAGAAAGGACTAGATTCACTTGGTATTACCTATACTCATACCTCTTTTTTTAAACATAAAAAAAAAAAACTTTATTTTAAAGTAATCACAAGCCTGAAAAGTAGCTTTAAATGTAGAACAGAGGTATTTGTTTGCTGAACCATTTGAGAATAAGTTGCCAATCTAATGACCCACTACCTCTGAATTCTTTAGTGTGTATTTCTCACAAATAAAGACATCTTCCTATCAGAACTGCAATAAAATAATTGGAGCCAGGATATTAACATTGGTACAGTACTACCATCCAATCAATATTCAGACCATATTCAAGTATTGCCAGTAGTCCCCATAATGTCTAGTTTAGAATCACAAGCTACATTTAGCTGCCATGTCCCTTAGTCTCAGTCTAGAACAGTATCTCACGCTTTGCTTTCTTTAATGACCTTGACACTTTTGAATATTATAGACCAATTATTTTGTAGAATGTCCCTCAGTTTGGATTTGCCTGTTCTCATGATTAGATTCAGGTTATGCATCTTTGGCAGGAATATCACAGAGGGATATTGTGTTTTCTCATTGCATCATTTCAGGTAGAATGTGATTTTGATTTGTCCCATTATTGATGGTGTTTACCTTTGTTACTTGGTTAAGTTGCTATCTGTCAGGTTTCTCTACTGTAAAATTATTCTTTCTTCTCTTGGTAATAAGCATTTTGTGGGCAAGTACTTTGAAACTATATAAACATCTAATTCCTCATCAAAATCCAAGTTTATTCATATATTTTTATCTATATGAAAGAATAGTTTTTTTATTTTACTCAATGTGTTATAATCCATTTATATCATTGTTTGATGCTCAAATTGCTCTTGATTTAGCCAGTAGAAGTCCCTTTACGCTAACATCTATGTCATTTTGGTATGTCCCGATCATTCTTTGAGCCCTTCTTTGCTTTCTGGTAAAAGATACTCCTGTCATCATAGGATTCATTCTAGTTTTCTCTCATTCCGTAGAAGAGTTATACCTCTCTTCTTTGGCAGTGAGAAAACTGGCTCCCATTTGATAAATCCCTGTGAATGTAACCAGTCTCCCATTGTTGCTCCCTGTATTGATGACTTTCTCAGCTCACTTGGGCTCTGACACCCTGCACTGGGCTGTTCCCTCATCTTCCCCTGTGGACACCCTCATCCTACTCAGGTTCTGATACCGTGCACAGGGCTTTTCCCAGGTGTGGACACTCTCTTATCTCACTCAAGGCCTAATCCTCCATTTCAAGATTCCCTCCTGTGAGAACCCCTCATCACTTCACTTGGGCTCAAATACCCCTTCCTGAGTTGAGAGATGATAGTCTTTTCTCTAAATAATATTATATTAAAATATATCTAATTGTATTTCAAATTTTTGTGAGTGTCGGATTGACAGTATGTTTCTGTCAATTTTTATTCTTAACCAGGAATTGGCCAGCTAGTAAATATTTTTGGCTTTATGAGCCAATAGGCAAAATGGAGGCTTTTATGTAGGTACTTATGTAGGTACTTATATAACATTATTATATAACATCATTATTATATAACATCATTATATAACAAATTATGTAGGTACTTATATAACAGCCATTTTAAAATGTAAAAATCAGGGTGCCTCGGTGGCTCAGTCGGTTAAGCGTCCAACTCTTGATTTCAGTTCAAGTCATGATCTCATGGTTCGTGAGTTCAAGCCCTGCATCGGACTCTATGCTGACTTGGAATTCAAGTATGGAGCCTGCTTGGGATTCTCTTTCTCTCCCTCTCTCTTTGCCCTTCCCCAGCTTGCTCTCTCTCTCTCAAAAATAAACTTAGAAAAAAAATGTAAAAACCATTCTTAGATTGTGGGCCATGCAAAAATCAGATTATTTAGATTTTTTTTTAGATAATGCTTGTATAATGACCAGAAGTTTATAAAATGTCATTTATGCATTTATTCATTCATTTATCCATTGTATAACAAATACTGCTAGGCCCAATGCTAGACACTACAAAGATGTATCTTAACCCATTTTAGAGCTGAGAAGCTGAGGTCTTATCAGGTAACTTATTTTTTTAAATGTTTGTTTATTTTTGAGAGAGAGAGACAGAGCATGAGCAGGGGAGGAACAGAAAGAGAAGGAAACACCGCGAGATCATGACCTGAACCAGTGGGACACTTAACTGAGCCACCCAGACACCCCTGATCAAGTAACTTATTAAACTTAGCTAGCAGGTGAAGGAAAATGGTATTTGTTGGCCTTTATCCTGTTGGTTGATATCGATTCATTGATTAGGGATTTACTTATATTTACCACAGTATTGAATACTGAAAATATCTCAAGTGTCTAGATTAATAGTTTGCTTCTAGTTTATAAATTTCTGTGAATTGCTGCAGTTTAGTATATGTGTATATAATATATGGTCTATAATTCATCATTTAAATATAGATGTGAGTTATGCTGACTTTTAAAAAAGTTGGTGTTTTTCTCTAGGTGTGGTTTGGAGAAGACCTGCATCTAAGTCCGCGGAGTCCTCTGACCCCCAGACATGGGCCAGGGTTGGCTGATGTTTGTCAGTATGATGAGTGGATAGCTGTGAGGCATGAAGCCACCCTGTTGCCCATGCAAGAAGATCTGTCAATATGGCTATCTGGTTTGTTAGGTAAGGCCTGAAAAGATACTCAAAATTGTATTTTTTATTTAGTAAATATTTATTGAGAATCTTACTCTTTGTTGGGGAGTGATTGTTCCAGAGCCTGGGGATAATTTAGTGAAGGAAGTATATGATATTCTTGTTCTCAACAAGCTTACATTCTAGTTGGGGAAATATTCCAATTCACCCTGAACCTTAGGACTTGGATAGTAAGGAAGTTTGAGGCTTAACAGAAGGAGTCAGTAGTGATCTTTGAATAATTAACATTTCAGTTGTTAATGTTAAAATCTTTTTTTAAAGTATATAGGTCTGATATTGGGGTCTATATTACTGACCTCCCCCACCTTAATCTTATATAAGGAATGAAATTCTGAGTAGAATATATACTGTAGTTAAAATGATTGCTATTTCTGAGGCATTGAGGAGTAGAGGCATGTAAACCCTAGGAGGAAGTGTCAGGTTAGAGAATATCTGGCATCATATTTCTTTACTCAATTAGAATTGAGGAGTGCTCTGAACTTTCTCTCCAGAAAAAAAGCTCTCTCTCTCTCTTTTTAAATGTTTATTTGTTTTGAGAGAGAGAGATAAAGAGAACAAGCATGAGTGGGGAGGGGCAGAGAGAGAGAGAAACAGAGAAAGAGAATCCTAAGCAGGCTCTGTGTAGTCAGCTTAGAGCCTGACATAGGACTCCATCCCATGAACCATGAGATCATGACCTGAGCTGAAATCAAGAGTCTGATGCTTAACCGACTGAGCCACCCACATGCCCCCTAAAGCTCTCTTTTTAAATGCAAAATTTCATGTAGCACTCCAAAGTTTTTGTGAAAAGGAATATATAAAGCTTATCTATGGCCTTCTCAAGATAATTAAAAAAAACTGCACAGTTTTTATCAGCCTGATGATTTGGTAATTTTTTTTTAAAGTTTATTATGTAATAATAATGGTTCTAAAGAAAGGTTTGAGAGGTGAAAAGATGGTATTCCCTGGGTGGTTGTTATGTTATTACCTATAATTTTAAAATTGTAACAATGTCTATCTTATATAAAGAGAATATTTTTCTTGTGTAAGCAGTAGCGTGCAGTGAATCAAAACTTAACATTAACAGTTAATATTGAAAAATAAAACACTCTAGTTTTTAAAAAATGAAATAAATGGTCATTTTATTTTTCCTTCTATATCACAGATATTTTTGTTTCAGTTGTCTTTCATGTAGTTTGGCATTACCTATTTTAACGGTAATTTCTAAGAGTGAATATTTGGTCTGATCTAAATTTGTTTTGTGTTTCAGCTATAATCTAATTACATTTAATTAAATTTTAACCATATTGTTTGAATTTACTGTTTCTAGTAGATCTTAACTTTAAAATATGTTTTTAGGTATTGAAGTTAAGGCAGAACGATTATTGGAAGAACTTGATAATGGAGTACTACTATGCCAACTGATTGATGTTCTTCAAAACATGGTGAAAACATGCAACTCTGAAGATCCTGGGGTAAGAACATGTTTGACAGTAGTGACTTTATACCTGTGTACATATTAGTTTGTTTATGTACATTTCTTATCATGTCTGAAAGGTTGTGAACTTCCACCCAAGTATCTACAAGACGTTAGATAATTTACCTAATCTTTTTGAGCATCTGAAAAAAATATTCTCACTTGCAAAATGGAGGTATTGACATTTACCTTGTTAGATTTATTTGTGAAGGTTTGGTGAAATTAAATGAGGTAACGTATGGATGGTATTTAGCTTAGCATTTAGTGTAAGTTAATATCCAGTAACTAGTTAGCTGTTCCTGAGAACAGTATTCTCACTTGTGAGAGTTAAATGAGAAAAAAGCTTGTGTTGGTCCCTGGCACACAGTTTGGGGCTATTATTATTATTATTATTACCATTACTATTACCATCATCAGCATTATCATCATCATCATCATATTCTCCATATATATATCGTCTTGATGGTAAATTCTATAATTTGGTTGAATGAATAATAATTTTTTTAGACATTTTTCTTCCATTGACCCTAAATTCATGATTTGAAGTAGACGAGGTTTCTTCTTTTCATCAGACATTGGTCACTGATGAGATCTGAGGTCTGTGAATGTGGGGTCTGGACCCTCACACAGTGTTGGTAGAAATATAAATTGGTATCATCTTGCTGGGAGACAGTGGGTGATAGACAGCACACTGAAAATAAAGCACATCTTTTGATACATAAAGTAATTCTCCCAGGAATTTATTCTAGGAAAATAACCACAAATTCACACAAATGAGTGTGCAAAAAAGTTAAGAGCAGCTTAAATGCTTATCAATAAAGAAATTATTAAAAATTAATTATGGTACCTAAACAGAGTGGAATGTATTATCCATTCATTAGAAATGACTATTTTAATCTGTTATTTTTCACCCCAAAAGATGCCTACAGCCTACTGTTAAGTGTGTATGTGCACATACACAAATCATATTGCAGCCTAGCATGTTTATGTAGCATTCTGTCGGTGCAGATATGTATACTCTGTGCGTAGCGATGCTTGTTAACATGTGAGTGAGAAGATTTCAGTTGACAATTACAAAAACTCACAAGACTGTTTTAATTCTGGAAAATACAGCAACAGGAAGGGTATATAAGGAACTGGTAATAGTGGTTAGCTCTAGGTAAAGAGAGGAACTGAGTGATAGAAGTGGGAGAAAGACTTATACCCTATGGTGCCTATTGCATTTTAAAAAATCTTATGCATAAATTGCTTTTTCAAGTAAAAATTTAAAACAGAACTAAAACCACTCCGCCTTAGCAAGATTATCTAACTATTCTTGGTCCAGATAGTCAAAGAATTAGGATTCTATAAAACTTAGACCATCAGTTTTCAAAGAACTTGAATTAAGAATGGGTTACTACTTCCTTATTTGACAGTCTCTCCAAGAAACTCAGAACCATATTTATGACTCTGCAGATAAGGAAATGAGCAAAACTGAGTTAACATAACATTAACCTTTAACATAGCAATAATTTTGTGTTTGTATTTACCTGCATATGGAGAGACATTTAGATGTGCTTTGGAATTATTAGACTGTCATTTTTTAATTTTAATTAAGACTTCTGTGTCATTTTAAGAAGAAAGAGGTTAGAGATGCTTAATCCTGCTGCTAGTTTTGACTAGATTGATTTTCTAGGAATCATCTTCTGAAATATATTTAAAGTAAAATAAAATAATTTTTGAAAATATCTTTTCTTCCTAATGTGTACTTTTAAGTGACATTCAATACATCAAACATTTACTTAGTAATATCATAATGGATATCTAATAAAAATACTTTTGATCTGCATTTTTGAAATTATTCTTTCACCTTTTCCAGAATTTTCCAATGAGAAAAGTGCCCTGTAAGAAAGATGCTGTCTCAGGTTCATTCTTTGCTAGAGACAATACTGCAAACTTCCTTCACTGGTGTAGGCACATTGGGGTTGATGAGACTTACCTCTTTGAATCTGAAGGTTTAGGTAAGTGTTGTTGTTATCATTGTGTTTAATGTTTATTAGGGTACTTTTGTATGCCTCACATCTAATTTTTTTTTTTCCCCAAATAAGGACTCAAATTCCATATCTCATTTTCTTAGAAAAATTTATACTTTAAATATATGTAAAACAGTTGGAGAATCAGATTCTAAACCATATATATTAGGCTTTTCATTTATAGTTAAAGATCTCATATATTTAGAATGCTGTAGAAATATTTTACTTCCTAAATGAGTTGTTCAAGGGAAGATTCTGGACTAATCCTTTACTAATGAATCTTTTCATTCAGAATTATTCTACAAAGTCTAAATTATTAGTAATTTCTTTTTAACTGAATAATTATAGAAATAACAGAAGGCCAAATAGTTTATGCTCATGGTGGTATTTAGATTTACCTTATACACAGTAGCTGACAAATTGATTATCTAAGTGGATTCATGTTTTTGACAATTCATTTTAAAAAGTCATGTTCTACTGAAGAATTACTGACATATTGTCTCATGTACTTTAAGTTAGTAGAAGCATTTGTGTGGACTGAAGTGTTAGGTATCTTAGATACCTAAGTTTTAGATTACTATATGTATATATTTCCTCAAAGCATTTGTATATGTATATACATACACATATAGAATTGATAATGTTTTGATAGGAACAGTAGTGTACCACGGGTTGGTGAGGGTCATGGGAGTAGTAATGTGCCCTGGTAGAGACAAGTATTTTATCGCTGACATTGTTTAGAATTGCTGGTTCATGGTGATAATAAAAAACAAACCAATTTTTAGACGGTTTTATTATTGTTTTAAAATTCTCTGAACTTAAAAAAAAAGGAGTAACTAGTTCCACTACCTTAAGCAAAGACTCAGGCTATTAGGTAACCATCTGTTCATAGTTTCATATCAAACATAAACTGAGAAAATAAACTAAAAAAAGAACAAAATAAATTCTCTCACTGTGCACACCCTTGTTGCCTGCACATAGGGTAGGCTGCTCCCACTGCTACCCATTTGATATGTCTCTGGATATTCCTATCCACTGTACAATTAAAAAAAAATGTAATGAGTTACTATTTTACCCCCATTTTCACCCTGCTTTAATCCAGGTGTGCTGATTGTTATTGACAATGAGGTTGATTTAATGTCCTATACAGCTTGTAGAGATCAAGGGGAAGAGGACATGCTTTGAAGTCTCTACTTTCTAATTTTTGTTTCTGAAAGGATATAAAATTGTATGTTTCTCATTCTAAGTAGATGGCATCTTCTGACTGTCCTGAAGGTCAGTATAAGACTAAATAAAGCACTGCCAGTAACATTAATTCATTTCTAGGCATTGAACTGATGACCTAATGTTTTTACTTTCTAAAAGTTTCAGAGATAAGACTCTTAATTTTTTACATTTTGCTAGGGAAAACAATTAAAAAAGCAAACATGCTATTTTAAGGTACTTTTAAGTGTTTAGAGAAACAAGTTTAATAAAAATTGCAGGACACATTCCTTTTGGTATGAATTTTAAATTAAAATAAGGCCTTGCTATTGCTTTGGAAGAGTATACTTTGTGCTTGGGTTATATAATAGATAATATTCATAAATCAAAGAACAATTGCCATTTCCATTGGGGAAGTCAGTATGCATATTATTCATCACATATACCATTATTCTGTTAGGGTTCAGAAGTTTCCTAGAGTTTTTAACTCTAAGGACAAGAAAAGAAAGGTAGATGATCCACAACTACCGTGCATTTAGTTGAGTTCTAATGGTCAAGGTTTTTGTTTCTCTGACTTTGTTTTTCATTAAGTATCTTTGAACCATTAGGTTAACATTTGGATTCCTTTAAAAAAAATCAAACAAAATTTTCTAATGTGCTAAAGTATGCAGAACAAAACTTAGCATCTTAACCATTTTAAGCATAATAGGTTTTGTTGATAGCATTTAAAAAAATTGATAGGTACTTCATGTAACATAAAGTTCTTCATTTCAAAATGTACACTTAACTGGTTTTTAGTACATTCACTGTGTGATGCAACACTCACCACTAATTAATTCCAGAACATTTCCATCATTCACAAAAGAAAACTCAAAGCTATTAACAAGTAGTCCCAATTACTGCCTACCTTCATCTTCTGGCAACCACTAATCTACTTTCTTTCTCTATCGATTTGCATATTGTGGAGATTTTGTATAAATAGAACCATAACATATGTGGCTTTTTGTGTCTGGCTTTTTTTCATTTAACATGTTTCATTTATGTTGTAGCATTCAACAGTACTTCATTCCTTTTTGTGGCTGAATGATATTCTATGTGTGGATATACTGCATTGTTTAAAATACATTATCATCTGATAGACATTTTGATTGTTTTTTCTTTTTGATCATTATGAATAATGCTGCTATGTACATTTGTATGCAAGTTTTTGAGTGAATGTATGTTTTTAATTCTCTCAGGGATATACCAAAAGTGGAATTGTTGAATCACGTAGTAATTCTATGTTTATCTTTTTGAGGAACTACCAAACTTTTCACAGTGACTGCACCATTTTACATTCCCACTGGTGAAACACACCTTCATATCTTGTTATTTATTTGTTTTTTATGACTATCCTAGTGGAGATGTGAAGCGGTGGCTTATTATGGTTCTGATTCACATTTCCTTAATGACCAATGATATTGGCCATCTTTTCATGGCTTATTGACCTTTTATTTGTCTTCTTTGGAGAAATCTTTATTCAAATCTTTTGCTCATTTTTTGGGGGGGTCTTTTATCTTTTTTGGTTGCCTTGTAAGAGTTCTTTATTTATTCTGAATAA
Source organism: Panthera uncia (assembly GCF_023721935.1). Classification (NCBI taxonomy): domain Eukaryota; kingdom Metazoa; phylum Chordata; class Mammalia; order Carnivora; family Felidae; genus Panthera; species Panthera uncia. Next base: position 16,384 of record NW_026058559.1, read on the forward strand.
TAGGCCCTTATCAAATACATGATTTGCAAATATTTTCACCCAGTCTTTGGGTTGCCTTTCACTGTCTTGATAGTGTCCTTTGATTCATGAAAGTTTTTATTTTAAGTTCAGTTTATCTTTTCTTTGATTACTTGTGCTTTTGGTGTCATATTTAAAATACTATGGCCTAAAAATGAAGAAATCAGGAGACTATAGATGCTGGAGAGGATGTGGAGAAACAGGAACCCTCTTGCACTGTTGGTGGGAATGCAAATTGGTGCAGCCGCTCTGGAAAGCAGTGTGGAGGTTCCTCAGAAAATTAAAAATAGACCTACCCTATGACCCAGCAATAGCACTGCTAGGAATTTATCCAAGGGATACAGGAGTACTGATGCATAGGGGCACCTGTACCCCAATGTTTATGGCGGCACTCTCAACAATAGCCAAATTATGGAAAGAGCCTAAATGTCCATCAACTGATGAATGGATAAAGAAATTGTGGTTTATATACACAATGGAATACTACGTGGCAATGAGAAAAAAATGAAATATGGCCTTTTGTAGCAACATGGATGGAACTGGAGAGTGTGATGCTAAGTGAAATAAGCCATACAGAGAAAGACAGATACCATATGGTTTCACTCTTATGTGGATCCTGAGAAACATAACAGAAACCCATGGGGGAGGGGAAGGAAAAAAAAAAAAAAAAAAAGAGGTTAGAGTGGGAGAGAGCCAAAGCATAAGAGACTGTTAAAAACTGAGAACAAACTGAGGGTTGATGGGGGGTGGGAGGGAGGGCAGGGTGGGTGATGGGTAGTGAGGAGGGCACCTTTTGGGATGAGCACTGGGTGTTGTATGGAAACCAATTTGACAGTAAATTTCATATATTAAAAAATAAATAAAAAAATATATATATAATACATAAAAAAAAAACCAAACAATTAAAAAAACAATTTGTTTACTAAAAATAAATTATTACTTTTTTTTTGCCCCCCCAAAAAAATAAATAAATAAATAAAATACTATGGCCTAATCCAGGGCCACACAGATTTTTACCTCTTATTCCTTCTAAGAGTTTTATAGTTTTAGCCTTTATCTTTAGGTCTTTGATCCATTTTGAGTTATCTTTTGTATATGTTGTGAAGTAAGGGTCTAAATTCGTTCTTTTGCATGTAGACATCCAGTTGTGCTAGCACCATTTGTTGAAAAAACTGTTCTTTTCCTTATTGTGTTGTCTTGCCACTGTTTTTGAAAATCAATTGAACATAAATGTCTGGATTTATTTCTGGACACTCAGTTCCATTCCACTGGTCTATATGTCTATCCTTATGCCAGTAACACATTGTCTTGCTTAACTGTAGCTTTGTAGTAAGTTTTGAAATTGGGAAATGTGAGTCTTCCAACTTTGTTTTTATTTTGGCTATTCTGTCTTACAATTCTATATGAATTTTATCAGCTTATCCATTTCTTTAAAAAAGGCTATTGGAATTTTGATAGGGATTGCATTGAATCTGTAGGTCAGTTTTGGAGAGTATTGTCATCTTAACAATATTATGTCTTCCAATCCATGAACACAGGATGTCTTTCCATTTATTTGTATCTTCTTTCAACAATATTTTGTACTTTTCAGTAAACAAGTCATACAATTCTTTGATTAAGTTTATTCCTAAGTACTTTATTTTTCTTGAAGCATTGCAAACTGAATTATTTTTAAATTACATTTTCAGATTGTTTATTTCTAGTATATAAAGTGAAATGATTTTTGTATACTCATCTTGTATCCTGCAACTTTGCTGAACCTGCTTGTTTGCCTTTTTTTTTTTTTAATAAATTCCTTAGGGATTTTAGATGCAAAGGACAATGTCATCTGTGAATAGAGATAGTTTTTCTTCTTCCTTTCCCATATGGATGTCTTTTATTTGTTTTTCTTGCCTACATGCCCTGCCTAGAACCTCCAGTACAATTCCAAATAGAAGAGGAGAGTGTGGACATCCTCATCTTTTCCCTATTCTTAGGAAGAAGATTCTCAGTCTTTTACCATTAAGAATGATGTTAACTATGGATTTTTCAAAGATGTACATTTTCAGATTTATAAAGTTTCCTTCTATTCCTAGTTTGTTGAGTCTTTTCTTCTCCTCCTCCTCCTTCTTCTAATTCTTCTCAAGTAAAGGGTATTGGATTTTGTCAAATTCTTTTTCTGTGTCTACTGAGATAATTGTGTGTTTCTTTTATTTTATTAATATGGTGCATTATATTGGTTGATTTTCATATGTTCAACCAACTTTGCATTCTTGGGATAAATCCCACTTGCTCCAGGATTTAGTTTTTCAGGATTGCATTGAAGATTTTTGTATCTATATTCGTAAAAGATACTGGTCTTTAGTTTTCCTGTGATATATTTGTCTGACTTTGGTATCAGGGTAATATTGACCTCATAGAATGAGTTAGAAAGTGCTCCTTCTTTTCTGTTTTTGAAAAAGTTTGAGAAGGTCATTAACACATAGTCCTAAGCTAAAGAGAGTTTAGAATAAAATTGAAGTGATATATCTCTTAATATCTCTTATTGAGAGATCTGAAATATAATAATTTAATGTTACTAAGATCTTAGGTGTTTAGACCTAAAATGCTACAAATTTGGGTACATGGTAAGTTTTCATTTTCTTCTTGTTAGCCAGTTTTTTTTTTAATTTATGGAAGATGATAATATGTAGAGAAAATAAAAATGTCTTTTCTAAGTCTCCATACAAGTAAACCTAGTGTCTTCATTATTCTTTTCTTTTACTTCTTCCATGCCAGAAATACATTTCCCTATTTAATTTTGCCCTTTAAAATATGTGGTCTTATTTTCTCACAGTTTTGCACAAAGACCCAAGACAGGTGTATCTTTGTCTTCTAGAAATTGGTCGAATTGTGTCAAGGTATGCATTCACATTATTTCAGAACTTCAATGTTATAAACTTTTTAAAAACTACTTTATTTTAGATAGAACACTATTTCTATAAATAAAAGAAAATACTTAAAAAAAAATGTTTATTTATCTTAAAAGAGAGAGAAAGAGTGGGGAAAGAGCAGAGAGCGAAGGAAAGAGAGAATCCCAAGAAGGCTCCATGCTGTCAGCACATAGCCCAATGTGGGGCTCGAACTCCTGAGCTGTGAGATCATGATCCGAGCCCAAATCAAGAGTTGGATGCTTAACTGACTGAACCACAAGGCATCCCTAAAAGAAAAGAATTTTTGATTGAAATAACTTAATCTCTTATTTATTCTTCTTCTTCCTTTTTTTTTATATTAACTTTGTTCTATTTGTGTGAGCTGTGTCATGTGTCAACATCTGCTCACCCATATACTTTGCCTTCATTTAATATTAAACTATAAAAGTAGTTACTTAAAGTTTTTAGACTAAGAATAGGGTAAGAGCATGTAAAACTCTTAGCACTTCAAGGCAAGGCATATCCTCTGGACACAAAGAGGGTCTGATAAGAAGGTGGAGGCTTGGTGTCCTTCATACCTGGCTCAGCCCCGTCTTTACTCTCAAGCTGACTTTAACCGACTGAACCACCCAGTCACCCTAACTCTTGAGCTGACTTTAAAGGTCACTGACTTTTGGGATCCCAGTTGAAATTTGGGAGCATCCAGTAGTACAAATATATAGTATGATGTGATTATATCTTAAATTTTTGGCAGTCCTTGAGACATTAAAAAGCATTTCTAGATGTTCCAGTGAAACAACTGGTAGAAGAGAATCATAAGGACTTCACTTTAAAAATAAAACATAACCTATCATGATATGCAGGGAAGTGTTTGGGTCAGACTTTTCTTGAATAATGAGATCTCCTAATTGGTTTCCAGATACGGGATTGAGCCGCCAGTATTAGTAAAACTTGAGAAAGAAATTGAACTGGAAGAGACCTTACTTAATACTTCTGGGCCTGAAGATTCCATTAGCATTCCGAAATCATGCTGTCAGCATGAAGAACTTCATGAAGCTGTAAGTAATCACTTTATTTTCTCTCTCAACTATGATATGTCAAAGTCTCATAGTTTGCCACAGGTGATGTTCCATTTAAAAGAAAATGTTTCTTATTCAGAACATACACCAGTACTAATTTCCATTCCCTGGTGAGTTTAGGGCACTATCTGTTAAAGGTAATTTGTTGTTTCTTGTTTAAGATAAGGGATGGATGTGTAGTTGAGAAGTGGAGAGGCAAATAGGCTGGAGTCCACCATGAAGGGTACTGTAGGCCAAAGAACGTATTAATTCTTGTTTAAAACATGTTACTATTACTATTATAATATGATTTGCAAATTATAAGGATTACTCTCATGGTCATGTAGAGATTATATTGGTTTTATTGTAATAATCCAGGTGTGAGATGATGAGAACCTAAACTCAAGCAGCAGTAGTGAAGGTGAAGCAGAATGAACAATTATAGGACATATTTAGAGGTAGAATTGAAGGAATCCTAATTCTGATGAGGGAGAAAATCTAGGGTGATTTCCAAGGTTTCTATGTAAATGGTACACTGATACTTGAAGAATATAGGAGGAATAGCTGTGGGAGCAAATTGATGGGGTTTTTGTGAATGTTGCCCTGACAGAATATATGCAGACTTTTAGATAAGGGGTCTCAACTGGAAAGCCTTTTAACTTGACCTGTTCGTCATCATGTAGAAGTTAGAGTTGCAGTTGCTCAGGCTGGGTCTTCTGCAATGACTGTAGTCTAGTAAATGATGGAGGTGAACTGAGTAGCAAACATTTCTTTCTGCTTCCACTGTTGCTTAGAATTATGGTCTTTTTCAGACTGTAGTATTTATGAAAGTGCTTAATGTACACAATTATTTAAGAAATAACGAATAAGGGGCGCCTGGGTGGCTCAGTCAGTTAAGCATCTGACTTCAGCTCAGGTCATGATCTCACAGTTTGTGAGTTTGAGCCCCATATCTGGGTCTGTGCTGGCAGCTCAGAGCCTGGAGCCTGCTTTGGATTCTGTGTCTCCGCCTCTCTCTGCCCCACCCCCGTTCACACTCTGTCTCTCTCAAAAATACATAAACATTAAAAAATTTTTTTAAAAAAGAAATAATGAATAAGTCATTACTAATAAACATTTAGAAAGTGTTGCTTTGATTGTTTTGTTTAATGTAATAAAAGTCTATAGTAAGACATTTGGATATCCTTGCAAGACAGATTAAGAAAATGTCAACCTGAATACTCTTTACCAGGCCAAAATATATTTACCTACATGATATTATTGATTTATCTGATGACTGCCAATGTCAGTATGTTACACAGTGATAATGTAGTAGGTAAAAAGTAAAACATTTTCAATTTCATATAATTTAAAATAATGATAAAGAAGAAAACATTGGTAAAGTTTTAAAAAATGTTTATTTATTTTGAGAGAGAGAATGAGAAAGAGAGACAGATAGACAGAATCCCAAGCAGGCTCTGGTGCTGTTAGCACTGAGCCAAATGCAAGGCTTGATCTCACAAATTGTGAGATCATGACCTGAGCCGAAACCAAGAATTGGATGCTTAACCAACTGAGCCACCCAGGTGCCCCAAAATATTTTTTTACTAAATAGGAAGTACATTGTGTTAATTTCCCTATTATATAAAGATCATGCACAGTTTGATAAGAAAAACATTTCCAGAAGGTAAATGGGCAAAAATTGTTGTTCACACAAGAGAAAAATACAGTGTTGAAACTTGCTGATAATCAAGGAATTAAGACACAAAATTTGCCTCATTAGTAAAATTTTTTTAAATTATGAAATCTGGTGCTGGTAAATTCTGGTAAAACTATACTTAGGGATTGCTACTTGTGATGGAAAATGATGTAAACTTTTGAAAAACAAGTTGACAAATGGATATCAAGAACCACAAAAGTGTTTCTCTTTCCTTTTTGTTGTAATTGAAGGGGAATAAAAAAGTAGAATGCATGAAAGTATTTATTGTGTTTATTTATAATGGTGAGAAATTGGAAGCAATATAAATATTCTCAAATAGGTCAATGGGTAGGTGAATTAGAATCATTATCTTAACAGAATAATCATTGTATGTGATCCTTCGGAAGACTATATAGCAATAAGAAAAATATTTGTGAAAAGTACATAATCGATAGTAGAGTAGTACCTTTTTAAATTATTTTAATTTCATTAGCTGTTTCCTTTAGTGTTTTATTTTTTTGTTTTATTTTACTTAAAAAAATTTTTTTTAATGTTTGTTTATTATTGAGAGACAGAGAGAGACAGAGCACGAGCGGCGGAGAGGCAGAGAAGGGGGAGACATAGAATCTGAAGCAGGCTCCAGGCTCTGAGCTCTTAGCACAGAGCCCAACGTGGGGCTCGAACTCATAAACCGTGAGAGCATGACCTGAGCCGAAGTTGGACATTAACCGATGGAGCCACCCAGGCGCCCCATCCTTTAGTGTTTTAATGTTAATTATGCAATAGATGAAATCAGAAGAGAACACTTCTTACCTATAGCTCATTTCTTTTAAGCTTACCCCTTTATTTAGATTGTGGATCAACGCTAATCTTTACTGCTGAATGTAAGTGGTGTTTGGATATTTTCAAGAAAGTAGTGACTTTTCATGTTCACATTCTTGTGAACACTAAAAAGGAACACATTTCTCCAAATATATATGTGCTACGTGAATACATTCAGTGTCCACCTATACATATGGGGTCTATAGAAATCTTGGGGTCAGGTTTAAAATAAGGAACAATTATCATCTGATTCATTATTTAGAGTGCTGTATTCAACTATAATTCTGTATGCCTATGAAACATTTATGGATAAAAAAAAATTAAAAAATAAAAAAAAAAAAGAAACATTTATGGATAGAAAGTAGTGACTAAAAAAATACCTCCTTTTAGATTACTTTGGTTAACTAATGTGTAAATGGTTCTAATAATGGTAAATTCTTTACCCATACTTACTTTATTTTTAGCCATCTTATGCATGCACTATGTGTGTGCACATGTGCACATATACCAGGCTATGAACAAGATAAACTTAATTGAATGGCTTATGAAAATAAGTTCTGTTTATGATCATATTATTTTGTTAAATGAATTATGTAGGGAGATAAATTCTGGACCCTTCTGATCAGGCCCTGGTGAATCCACCTGTGGCTATTCACGTTGGGTGGATAATGAAGACAATCATACATTTCTATTAGTGCTCAGCTAAATTGGGCATATCTGAAGAGATTTTGGTTTCACATCATGCCTAAGTTCAATTAAATGAGTTTGTTTAGATATGCTGTGTGTGACAAGTAATTGAGAAAAATATTCATGGCCTTGCTTTTTCAAAAATGTAATTTTAGGAAAACAAAGTATTTTCCATGGTGGCGGATATGCAACTTTTTTTCAATCAAACATACCTTAACAAATATTTTAATTTTTAATCAATTTATTATAATGTCCACGTTTTAAATATAAAATTCCTGAATTTCTTTTTATATTCCAGTTTTTGTAATTTTTTAGATGTTTACTGCAGGTAAAAATCTGTAAGCTCCTTGAGGGATAGAGGTAGGGATTTCTCTCCAACTCTCATCTCCTTAGCAGACTATTGATACAAAGTGAGCACTTTTAGAAAAATTGCCTCTTGAATTGAATTCTTTAGAATTTCACCCTGTTTGGGTGAATAGATATAAATATGCCTCTACTTATTTCAAACAGTAACTTTGGAAGAATCTAGATATTTCCCTCCACTGTTAGCATGGTGTTAAGGAACAAGGGAGAATTCCTACTCAAGCTTTATCTGAGTGGCCTGTCTTTGATTTGACAAAGATATATTAATCAAGGGCATAAAACAATTCAAGCTTAAAAATGAATTCATGTATTTCCTAATGTGTTGTAATGTGTTTTGAATTGACTTCACTGTTGTACACACTTTTAGAACTTCTCCAGTGGTCAGTGAAAGCACTAGGATCCTGATTGCACTTGGGCAGAGAGAGAGTGAGGGGGAGGGAAAGAGGTAGGGTGGGAGGAGGAGAGAGAGACTCAGGACTTCATCACTGGGGCAGCTGGGGGTGGCTCAGTCAGTAGAATATGTGACTCTTGATTTCAGGGTCCTGAGTTCGAGCCCCACGTTGGGTGTGGAGTCTACTTTAAAAAAAAAAAAAAAGACTGTCACTGCCAGCTTTTATTAGATTAGTTAATGTCTAATCTCAACAGTTGTCAGGGCGCCTGGCTGGCTCAGTTGGTAGACCATGTGACTCTTGATCTTGGTATCATGAGTTCAAGCCTCAGGTTGGTTATAGAGGCTACTTAAAAAAAAACAACAAAAAACATATCCCAATATATGTCAACAGGTAAAGGAGAGATAAATGGCTCAACTGTCTTTAAATTCTTATCTTTGAGTTTGATTTTCTTATCAAATAACCTTGCATTTTAATCTTAAATAAAATATTTTTTGTCACAAGCACTAAATTTTGTTTATTTTTAATCTTAGGTTAAACATATTGCTGAAGACCCTCCTTGTAGTTGTTCCCACCGATTTTCTATTGAGTACTTATCTGAAGGACGGTACCGACTTGGGGATAAGATACTCTTTATAAGAGTAAGTCCACCATTTACATTCTATTTACATACAGATCTTGTTTTGAAATTGGATTTATTGCTTTACCAAATTCCTTTTGCTTCTCTTTTAATTTTTAAAAAATTGGAATAGAGCGTGTTATTAATGGAAGAATTTTACTCTACAGGAAAAATACGGAATTCTTGCTTTCATGAGCGTATAATGAGTTTGGGTAGATACCTTGAACACAACAAACTCCTAACTACAGGATAGCTAAGACTACTCAGACATTGAATATAATTTTGGGGGGAAAATATTTGTATACTTCAGGTAATGTATTCCATTTTTGATATTTTCTAAAAAGGCATAATTTTGCATCATGAGAAGAAAAAAGCAAAACAATACATCTAGTAAGTTTCAATATCAGTCATAAGAAAAGGAGGTAGAAACACTGAAGCTTATAATACTGTATAGATTGGGTCTTAAGTGTAAAACCTTTTTGCATTGACACAGCATCAGTGCATATACCACCATCCTGATATGCATCTTCATTCCCTTCCTTCGCCCCATCTGCAACCCACAGGTTGTTGGCCATCCCCTTTATTGGTAAAGAGAAGTTTCACCTGTTGAGCATTCTGTCTACTTCTGATACTAGACCTCTTTTATTCCCAATTTAGGACTAGAATATAAAAGTTTTTAAAAGATGATTTCGCCATCCATATTTTCTGTTATTTCATATGTTATCATTACCCACAACCCACCCAACTCACATAGAAACACATCCAAGCATTTTCTACTTTTTAATTAGCTTTATTTTTTTTAAGGCAGTCTGATACAGTGATGGTGCACAGAGCATGGGATTTAAGTTCAAATTTGCAGGGCAATCTCAAATAATTGAGAATATTTGCCTGCTGAATGGATAGGGGCTTGAAAATCAGCTGGGGCTGTGCTGGCAGACCCAGGATGCATCTTGTCCGCACAAAAACACCATTTGGGTTGGGCAGCCTGGTATGTTTGAGGCCAGGCCAGGCTGTGTGATTTGAGACTATTTCCTCAATCTCTCAGAAAATACAAAATTTTCTTGTATACAAAGAAGAAATGATAAATATATTTATAAATGATATAATATATAATACAATATATTATGTAATATAATATAATACAATATAAATATATTTATAAATGATAAATTATATCAAAGTTTTTGAAATATTAAATTGCTAAAATGTATATGAAAGTAATTTATTTAAATTGTAAACTACATGGGGCACCTGGGTGGCTCATTTGGTTAAGCATCCAACTTTGGCTCAGGTCATGATCTCACGGTTTGTGAGTTCGATCCCTGTGTCGGGCTCTGTGCTGACAGCTCAGAGCCTGGAGCCTGCTTTGGATTCTGTGTCTCCCTCTCTCTCTGTCCCTCCCCTGCTCATTCTCTCTCTCTCTCTCTCTCTCTCTCTCTCTCTCTCTCTCCCTCCCTCTCCCCTTCTCTCTCTCTCTCAAAAATAAACATTAAAACAATTAAAGTACAAGTTTTAGTCATTTTTATC
>NW_026058560.1:0-9394 GCF_023721935.1 Panthera uncia
AGAGTCTGATAGGAGCAATGCTGTAGTTCTAGGTTATCATTCTATTCCCAGCTATATGCCAGCTAGTGGCTAAAATAAGGAGCAGGATCCATCTCTACTCCCTACCCAGGTTAGGATTAGCAGGATTTATGCAGGCTGACAACCCCAGGACAGGTGTATTAAGTAGGAGAACTGCAGCTGAAGACTGGTTGTACAAACTGGACCAGTCTAGCCTATGCCAAACCAGGTCTAATTCTTGGTCCCACATGCTAGTAGAGGTAAGGCAGTCTACCCCTACATTGGTCAGGCAGGACTGGCTCAAAAACTGGGCAGAACTGACCCTTTGGCTCCAGGGTATAATGTTAATAATAATTATAATTTATTAGTGATTACCGTGTGCCATGATTTTCACATATCTTTTCTCTTTACCTCATTACAACCCAGGGAGGTGGAACTGTTATTTCCAAAAAATATATATATATATATATTTTTTTTTTTCAGAAAAAGAAATTGAGTTTCAGAGATGGTAGGCAACCTGTACAAAACTATATAGTTAATAAGTGGTAGGGCCAGGAATTTAATAAATTTCAAAGTTTGCTTACTGAAGAAAAGAAGAGGTTTCAGTTGTTGGCAATGCAAAGAAATTTCTAAGGAATTTTCTAATATTCCAACAGATCCCTTACAAGTACAGTATACCTCCTAGTATCTCAATATGGGGCCCAGATTCAAACCTTTGATACTTCTACCAGAAACCCACATAACAGAGGGCAGCCCTGTGGAATATTTTCCACAGGAAGCATCTGCCCAAATATTTCGAAGCCTGCAAAGTGTCCCAAGAGGAAAGGGGGAAAGCTGAGGCCAATCACAAACACCGTGGTTAAGTCCAGGTACCAGGTGGACTGAAGCAGAGAGAAAATGCAGGCTTCCTGCTTTCCGCTCCCTCTGGAAGCATGTTCTAGTAAAATAAACTCTTTCCAAGACTCAGGTTCCTAGGTTAGTGATCTGGTTTTCTTCTAATAGGAAGTGAGCTGTCTCTCAATCAGGGAGTGGAGGAGGGGGAAATTATTGCCAATTATACTAAATACGTTAGGAGGGAAGATTCAGACATTTTATGTCTTTACAATTAAAAGACCTCCACTTTATTCTTTTTTTTCCCTTTCTCCCCTCCCCCTGTCCCCCCACAACCTCCACTTTATTCTTAGAGTCAATTACCCCAGCCATAGGACAGACATTCTTTCTTTGAGTGTTTACAAGAGAATCAATTTTAAAAGATTTTTTATAATCCTTTTTTGTTTAAAGAAACGGACATAATAGAAAGGATTGAGTCCCTGCCAAGAAAAGGCTTTCTGAACCTTCTTTGGCTCAGATCGACAACACTTTAAGGTCTTTCAATAAACCAAGTCATTGGCCCCAGATAGAAAATTGCTACCAGGGAAGAAGAATTTTTGTTTAATGGGATGTCTTTGAGTTAAATTAGAGCCCATAATCACCCTGAATGTATTATTCAGACTCTTTTTTTTTTTCAGACTCTTTTTTTTAATCCGCTCCTTTTATTTTTTTAAATTGAAGTATAGTTGACATACAATGTTACATTAATTTCAGGTGTACAACATAGTGACTTGACAACTCTCTAATGTTATGTTATGCTCACCACAAGTGTAGCTACAATCTGTCACCACACATTATGACAATCCCATTGACTTTATTCCTATTCTATACCTTTCATCCTTGTGACTTATTCATTCCATAACTGGAAGCCTGTTTCTCTCACTCCCCTGTACCTATTTTGCTCATCCCCTACTCCCCTCCCCTCTGGTGACCACCAGTTTGTTCTCTGTATTTATTAGTCTGTTTCTGCTTTTTTGTTTGTTCATGTTTTGTTTTTTAGATTCTACATGTATGTAAAACAATATGGTATTTGTTTTGACTGATTTCACTCAGCATAATACTTTCTAGATTCATCCATGTTGTCCCAAATGGCAAAAGCTCATTCTTTTTTTAATAGCTGAATAATATTCCATTTATATACCACATCTTCTTTATCTATTCATCTATTGATGGACACCTAGGTTTCTTTTTTTTTTTTAACTTGTTTTATTTTTTATTTTTTTAAATTTACATCCAAATTAGTTAGCATATAGTGCAACAATGATTTCAGGAGTAGATTCCTTAGTGCCCCTTACCCATTTAGCCCATCCCCCCCTCCCACAACCCCTCCAGTAACCCTTAGTTTGTTCTCCATATTTACGAGTCTCTTCTGTTTTGTCCCCCTCCCTGTTTTTATATTATTTTTGTTTCCCTTCCCTTATGTTCATCTGTTCTGTGTCTTAAAGTCCTCATATGAGTGAAGTCATATAATATTTGTCTTTCTCTGATTGACTAATTTCACTTAGCATAATACCCTCCAGTTACATCGACATAGTTGCAAATGGAAAGATTTCATTCTTTTTGATTGCCAAGTAATACTCCATTGTATATATATACCACATCTTCTTTATCCACTCATCCACCGATGGACATTTGGGCTCTTTCCATACTTTGGCTATTGTTGATAGCGCTGCTATGAACATTGGGGTAAATGTGTCCTTTTGAAACAGAACACCTGTATCCCTTGGATAAATGCCTAGTAGTGCAATTGCTGGGTCGTAGGGTAGTTCTATTTTTAGTTTTTTGAGGAAACTCCATACTGTTTTGCAGAGTGGCTACACCAGCTTGCATTCCCAGCTAGGTTTCTTCTATATCTTGGCTATTGTAAATAATGCTACAACAAACATAGGGGTGCATATATCTTTTTGGATTAGTGTTTTCATTTTCTTTGGGTAATGCAAGTACTGGGTCATATGGCATTTCTATTTTTAATTTTTTTCTCTTTTTAATTTTTTGAGGAACTTCCATACTGTTCTCCACAGTGTTTGTACCAATTTATATTCCAACTCACATTGCACAGGGTTCTTTTTTCTCCACATCCTTACCAACACATATTATTTCTTGTTGTTTTGATACTAGTCATTCTGATAGGTGTAAGGTTATATTTCATTGTGGTTTTGATTTACATTTCCATGATGATTAGTGATGTTGAGAATCTTTTCATATGTTTGTTAGCCATCTGTATATCTTCTTCAGAAAAATGTCTATTCAGGTCTTCTGTCCATTTTTTATTATTTTATTTTAGTTTTTAAAACTTTATTTTAGAGCAAGCAAGAGAGAGAGCATGGGGGGGGGGGAGCAGAAGGAGAGAGAGAATTTTAAGCAGGCTATATCCCATGAGCCTGGGATCATGACCTGAGCTGAAATCAAAAGTCAGACACTCAACTGACTGAGCCACCCAGCTGCCCCTTCTGTCCATTTTTTAAATCAGATTATTTAATTTTTTTGGCATTGCATTGTATAAGTTCTTTATATATTTTGGCTATTAACCCCTCATCAGATATATAATTTGTAAATATCTTCTCCCATTCAGTAGGAGAAGATTCATCACACTCATTCTCCATGTGCCAGGCATTGTACCAGGCACTGAGGAGCCAAAGGTATTAATCCATCCTGATCCTTGTTCTCCAAGGACATCTCCTGTGTGGGGAGATGAAATCACACTCAGAGATAGAATGAAAAGACAATGGGGAAAGTGGGAAGGTCTAAAGGGGACTGAGCATGTAACACTGAGTTAGAGGGTTGTAAATTGGAATTTGGGGTCCCTGAGTGGGAGGCACAGTGCTTCATCTCTCGGTGATGAGAGGAAAATAAGCCTCTTTCATCTGGGGTTGGAAGGGAATCATCTTTTCCTTGTTTTTCTTTTCCTATCCCTTCTCTTCAACCACTGCCATACACCTATCTGCCCATTCATGCAACCAGCATTTACTATGCACTGAGTAGGGGTACCTGAGTGGCTCAGTTAAACATCAACTCTTGATTTCAGCTCAGGTCATGACTTCATGGGGATCGTGAGATGAGCCCCGTATTGGGCTCTGCATTGGGATTCTCTCTCTCCCCCTCTCCCCCGTCTCTCTGCCCCTCCCCTGTGCTCTCTCTCTCTCTCTCTCTCTCAAAACAAACAAACATTGGGGAAAAATAAAACTATGTGCTGAGTATTATGCTAGGCACGTCATACACATTTTTCCACTCATCTTTCACAGAAGCCTTGTGAGGATGGAAGTATTGCTTCACTTGACCATTGGGAAACTGAAGGCAAGGAAGTTTAAGGTCATATGGCTAATACCTGATTCAAATGATATCTGCCCCTTGTCTGTCCCTGAAAGCCTGTGCACTCTTCACTATACTCAAAAGCTAAAGAGTTCTGAGAGATGTATTAGATAGGATCCCTGCCCCTGAGCAGCACATAGTTCAGTGGAGAAGAAAGACATATAAAGAGTTTGTTAATTCCTTCAGTCATTCAACAACACTTACTAATTGCCACTGTTTGCTGTCACAAAGCAGAATCAGACATAGTCTCCTGGTCTTTAGGAGAATAGACAAAACATTACAGTTTAGATAAATGATAATATAATGTAATGAATCTTCTAAGAAAAGACATTGTAAGGCTTCAGGAAATAGGAAAGGATGCAAGTCTCCCTGGGATAATTGGGAGCAGTTCCACAAGGACAGGGGACATGTTTGAGTGGAAAAGAGGAATGTGCAGGAATTTGCCACAAGAAGCTCCTTCCAGTCTAAATGCACCAGGCTGCCTCTGAGCTTTTACACATGTTGACCCCCTAATTAGACCAGTTCCCTGCTCCCCTTTCCTGAACTGGTTCACCCCACACACGTTTCTGGCATCTGTTTGGAAGATACTTCCTCCTGGAAGCCTTCCTTCACGTGCCCTTTTTCCTTCCTTCATCTGGACTAAGACTTATTGCCATGGTTTCCCATAGAACTGTGTGCGTATGCAAATGTTAGAGAGGGACAGCACTTTTGTTTATTGTGTAAGGAACAGTGAGAAATTCAGTGTGGTTGAAGTATAGGGTACATGGCTCAACCAAGAAATATTTGTGGAATGAATTATTGAATGAATACTTTAGAGAACTATAATTTCACCCAGAAAAGTAGGCATTATCAAATCTCTCCTAAATGTACACATCCAGACATTTGAACTGTCCCTATCACATTCCCCTTATCTTTACCTGGTCTTCTACTCATTGTTCAAAACATCCCTTTGTCCTAGAATCCTTTCCTGACAACTCTCCTCTGTTCTTCCAGTCTGAGTCAAGTGCTTACCACTCTGTTGTGCCTTTCTGGGATCAGTGAAGTCAGGAGACAGGCTCTGGAGTCCTGATGCTGCTGCTCTCTGGATCAAAGCACACTAATTGAAACTCCATATAAGAAGTTGGATGGAACCTTCAAGATTATCCCTTTTCTGACAGGGAAGTGGTCTCCTAGCCTTATATGTTTTGTTTGTTGCTGAAGCACCTACTCCATGGAAGGCTTTGATGGGAATGGCAGCAATGTGACCCATGGATTCTTGGATCTCTCCACCTGATGACTTGTGGGCACCCCAAATTTAACTCGTCCAAAATCAAAATACTGGAAAGGTCTCGGGTTTTTGAATCAGAAAAACCTGGGTTTAGCTCTGCACTTTACTTGTTATGTGGACATTGGGCAAGTTATTTCAAATCTCTGAACCTTAGTTTCCTCAACTGACAGCCCAAAGGTTTTGGAATAGGGGAGTGCTATGGTCTATGCTTGTTTTAGAAAGATCTATCCTGCAGCTGTGTGGGGGATGGGCTGGAGGGGCAAAACCAAAGGCAGTTCAGAGGCTGCTGAATAGAAGTGTTTCTAATTACCTCAGCCTCGGCCTCCATTGCACACTCTCCACTGTGACCCCAGAGCCAACCTCATGCTGTTGCCTAGCAACTCACCTGCATCACCCAGGGATCTGAAGCTGGGGCCCCACTGACGATGGGGAAATGGCCAGTTTAATTACAAAGTCTCAGGGGAATCATGCATCCGTTCATTCCTCAAATACTCACTGGGCTCCCACCAAGTGCCAGGCCTTGGGCTAGCTATTGGAGATTTAGAGATTAATAAAACACTGTCTCTTTCCTCAAAAAAACTCATAATGTAACAGAATGGATAATCAAATGACCTATGATGAGTGAAAGAAGCTAGATAGAAAAAGATATATTGTTTGGTCACAGGCTAAGTCACTGAAGAGTATTTAAACAAAGGAGAACCATGATCAGATTTTTGTGTGAGAAAGATAATTCTGGTTTCTCTGTGGAAAATTGCATTGGATTGGATGGGGAGAAAGTGGAGGCAGGGAGACCAAGGAGAAAGCTGCTCCAGGAGTCCAAATGAGAGACACTGAGGCCTAATTGAGGATAGAGGCTAAGGAGAGGAAGGGAAGATTTTTAGAAATCAATGACACTTGGGTACCTGGGTGGCTTAGTTGGTTGAGTGTCCAACTCTTGATTTTGTTCAGTTCACGTCATTATCCCAGGGTTGTGGGATTGAGCCCAGCATTGGGCTCCATGCTGAGCATGGAACCTGCTTAAGATTCTCTCTCTTTCTCTCTCTCTCTCTCTCTCTCTCTCTCTCTCTCTCTCTCGCCCCCTCTGCCCCTCTCCCTGGTTCGCCTGCTCTCTCTCTCTCAAAAACAAAACAAAACAAAACAAAACAAAACAAAACAAAACAAAACAAAACAGGCTGGGTGGCTCAGTAGGTTAAGCATCTGACTTCAGATCAGGTCATGATCTTATGGTTCATGAGTTCAAGCCCCGTGTCGGGCTCTGTACTGACAGCTCAGAGCCTGGAGCCTGCTTTGGATTCTGTGTCTCCCTCTCTCTCTCCGCCCGTCTCACACTCACACTCTGTCTCTGTCTCTCAAAAATCAAATAAACGTTGAGAAAAAAAGAAAAAAGAAAGAAATCAATGACACCTATCTGCTTTACATTTTACATACACTGTTAGAAATAAAATCCCTCCAAAAGGCAGAAATTATAGTATTTTATTTTATTTTAAATTTATTTATTTATTTTTGAGAGAGAGAGAGAGAGAGAGAGAGAAAGCAAGAATGAGTCGGGTAGGGGCAGAGAGACTGGGGGAAAGAGAATCTCAAGCAGGCTCCACACTGTCATCACAGAGCCCAATGAGAGGCTTGAACTCACAAACCATAAGATCATGCCCTGAGTAGAAACCAAGAGTCTGACACTTAACCAACTGAGCCATCCAGGAGCCCCTATTTTATTTTATTTTTAAATTTTAAGTGCAGATAGTTGAGGTCAATGTATTACTCAGTTGTCTTCTTTGGCCTTGAAGGCCTGTCTCTTATTCATTCGTTCATTCATTCATTCATTTATTTATCCTCTCTCCCTCTCTCTCTCTCTTTTTTTAACATAATCTCTACACCCAACATGGGGCTTGAACTCATGATCAAAAATTGCATGCTCTCTGAACTGAGCCAGCCGGATGCCCCTATCGATTCTCTTTTACCCTCTTTCCTCTCCCTACCCCTGCAGGTAACTCTTTAAAGTATTGACTGTGCAACTGGTTTATATTGTTCTTGAAAAGTGTGCATTTTCATATTGTGGGCACATATTTTACATTTATGTAAATGGCATCGAATTATGTATCCCACTCTGTATCTTACTTTTGCACAACACACTATATTTTTCAAGATCTATCCCTGCTGCTATATGTATCTTTTGTTTGTTGACTCTAACTGCATGCCAGGATTTTACAATTGGATTGACAATACAATACCATAGAAAGTGCTCTACCATGGAACGGAGAGACTTCAACTATAACCTCTGCCTCTCCACCAACTTGTCATGTGAACTTGCATAAGTCCCTTCCCCTAGTTGAGTCTTACCTTCCTCACTTGTAAAATCAGAGGTTCCTTTTATCTCTAACTTCCATTCAGTCTCTCTCACTTTATACACAGGAAACTCTGGTGCAGAGTGTGTGACTTGATCAAGGTCACACAACAGTTATCAATAGTTTAGCCTATCTATTGAGTAACAGGTATGGTGTTAAGTGTTTTGGATATTCAAACAAGTAAGCCCTGCTTAGTCCCTACTCCTAAGACCTCTAAACAGAGCTGTACTAATTTTCCAAGAGCAGGTGCAGAGATAGCCTGTGGGCACCGGTCAGAAGCAGTAGAGATATTAATAGGACCTAGCCACAGATAGAATCTAAGGCAGCACCTCCACCACCCCAATCAGGCCCCACAACATTCCTGACCTCAAGAAAAGGAAAGCGGTCAGGTACACAGCTTCCTATTTGTAAAAAGTTATTTATTGCCATAGCATTTTCCAATAATAACTGAGTTAAGGAAAAAAAGCTCTTATCTACCTGTATGCCTAATATTGTACAGCAGTAATTGCAGGATAAATAAAATTTCATTTATTTATTTATTTATTAAACATTTTTATAAGTTTATTTATTTTTGAGACAGAAAGACAGTGAGCACGAGCACGGGAGGAGCAGTGAGAGAAGGAGAGAGAGACTCCCAAGCAGACTCAGCAGTGCCCAATGCAGGGCTGGAATTCACCACCCATGACATCGTGACCCTAGCTGAAACCAAGAGTCGCACACTCAACCAACTGAGCCACCCAGGCACCACTAAAATTTTATATTCTGCTTTTAAAAAGTGTTTTTGTTGTCGAACAATAAAACAGGTACTGTTGATTATGTACTCTGCTAGACACCAAGCACTTTACATGTATTACTTCATTTAATCTTCATTACAATCCCATGAGATAGGAGGTACTATGATTCTATTTTAAAAGATAGGGAGGGGCGCCTGGGTGGCTCAGTCAGTTGAGCATCTGACTTCAGCTCAGGTCACGATCTCAAGGTTCGTGGGCTGGAGCCCCGCGTTGGGTTCTGTGCTGAACGCTTGCTCCGAGCCTGGAGCCTGCTTCAGATTCTGGCCTTCTCTCTCTGCCCCTCCCCCACTCGCACTCTGTCTCGTTCTCTCAAAAATAAACGTTAAAAAAAAATTTTTTTTTAAAGATAGGTAAACAGAAGCACAGAGAGATTACTTGTCCTAGGTCATTGGATTTCAAGCATTGTGAATGCAATTCACAGCAGAAACAGTTTATGTTGCAATCTGGATCACCCATACCTGTTTCACAACACTACACTAACCCTTACTATATGTCACCTACTCTTGAATTTGTATTCAATTTTTCCCCCGTGCTGGTCTATGACCTACTAAGGGGTTGCAACTTGCAGATTGAAAACAATACCGTAGGTGACATATATACCACAATCCTAACAAAATTACACAAATGTGAAGTCCTCACACTCTGTAATGTGAACTTTCGTGTCCTGAGCACCTGCCCTGTATCAGGTTCCATGCTGCACGTTAAAGACATGATCTTACCCTCAAAGCACTCAGACACTCCTCAATGAAACATAGGTAGGTAGGCAATGACAACACAGCAGTGGTTCTCAATCCTGGCTGCACCTTAGAATCACC
>NW_026058561.1:0-26201 GCF_023721935.1 Panthera uncia
AGAGAGAGAGAGAGAGAGAGAGAGAGAGAGAGAGAGAGAGAGAGAGAATCCCAAGTAGGTTCTGCGCTGTCAGCCCAGAGCTCGACTCGGGCTCAAACTCATGAACCATGAGATCATGACCTGAGCTAAAATGAAGAGTTGGACACTTAACCAGCTGAGCCACCCAGGCACCCCTCTAACTGGAGACCTTATGAAGGTCATATAAGGGTTCACTGAGAAAAACTGAACCCATACTCTGAAATGAGAGTATACAGTTCACTACCCATTGACTTACACATAAATATGTATGATGATCTTCAAAGGTGGTTTAATAGGTTCTGGTTTAGGCTTTCAGTTCCTCCTCAAAAAAAAAGTAATAAAAATAAAAAAATAAAAAAGATTAAAAAATGAGGGAAACCTATTAACTAACTGAATTCCTCAGGTCCGATTTGGGAACTTTCCTACTTACACTGCCCAAGTTCTGCTGATTCTCTTCTGTCTGGAAACTTTAATCTAAATCTTCATGGTTGCAGGGTGCCTGGGTGGCTCAGCAGATTAAGCATCTGACTTTTGATTTTGGCCCAGGTCATGATTTCATGGTTCCTGAATTCAAGCTCCACGTCAGGCTCTTTGCTGTCAGCATGGAACCTGCTTCAGATCCTCTGTCCTCCACTCTCTCTGCCCATCCCCCGCTCGTGCTCGCTAGCTCTCTCTCTCTCACACAAAAAATAAATAAACTTAAAAAAATAAATCTTCATGGTTGCATTTGCCCACGGTTCACTTCAAGTACAGTCTTAATCAATCATATTTCTGAGGGAGTTTGCTTCCTCTAATAAGTCCCAAACCTCTCCCTTCTTATTTATTCCTCATGGTCCCCTGGAACCAATGTATCTCTTTGTGAATTAATATGGCTCTGCCTAGCTCTAGATAATCCTAACTCTTTTTGTCACATAACTTGTCAGTGTTGCATTTTCCACCCCCTCCCTACAGTAATGGGAGTATTTTAAAATTTTTTGTTTCCAGAGAAGAGTAACTTGCTGGTTAAAGGATCCAAGTTTAAAATGGACCCCCAGAAAAATAAATAAACATTAAAAAAATTTTTTTTAATTAAAAAAAATGGGGCACTTGGGTGTCTCTGTTGGTAAAGCATCCGGCTTCGGCTCAGGTCATGATCTCACAGCTCATGAGTTAGAGCCCCACTTTGAGTCTATGCTGACAGCTCAGAGCCTGGAGCCTGCTTCGGATTCTGTGTCTCCCTCTCTCTCTGCCCCTCCCCTGCTCACACTGTCTCTCTCTCTCTCAAGAATAAACATGAAAAAAAAAATGTTTAATGGTCCCCCTGAGACACATGTGTGGCCTGAGACATCCTTTGTAATTCAATAAATATCCACCTCTTCCCCACCCCCACCCTTGCTGGCTATGGCAAGTGGGGAGTGAGAGAGGGGAAGGAGTTATTTTTAAGTATTTTGTGCTCAGTCTTGTGCAGGCTACATACGCTGTAGAGTTTATGCACTTTGTTCCCAAATGTGACTTTCAGCTTTACTTTACATGCAGTTCCAGCAAGTTTGGGTATCTAGTTTCTATGTCTACAGCAGCCCAAAAACAACAACTAGTGAGTGGGTGGGAGTGGGGAGGGGGCAGAACAAGAATAGTGATTAAGAGCACAAATTCTGGAGTGAAACTGTGAGTTTGAATTTTGGCACTGCCACTTCAATGCTATATGACTTTGAATGATGAACCTGACTTTTTGCCTCAATTTCCTCATCTGTAAAATGAGAATAATAACGGTACCTATTTCACACAGTTGTCATAAGTTTATATAGTCAATACATACAAAGTGACTGCAACATTAAGTACTTTATGAGTATTAAGTGGAGTGGACACGCAGGCAACAGTTTGATGAAAAGTAAAGGAAATAACTTACAGAAAATGCGTAATACAGACCATAATAGATGTCCAAGTGCCCCTTGCCATTTGCTAAACACGCTTTAGGCTTGCATCCTACTGAACGTATGCAGCATGGTGCTTCCTTGGCCCTATATATCCTACTGCCTTTCTTTGCTGGCAAGCTGTTCATTCTGTGTCACCCAACTTAAATGCATTTTACCCTCTAAAGCCTCCCTTGACTTCTTTGGAGAGAATGAGTCACTCCCTCTCCTTCAGTTTTGCAGTACTTACCCCACCACCACATTTGATTGTATTGTGTTGTAATTACTTATTTATGAGTCCTCTTCCTCACCAGATTTCATGGTCTTCGTCCATGGAAGAGAAATAAGACCACATCTTATTTTCACAGCATCTAGCACAGTACTTAGCCCTCAAGAAATGTTCTGGTGAATGGATGAATAATAGCAAACACTTACACAGTGCTTAGTTCTAGGCTCTGTTCCAATGCTTTACAAGTATTAACTCGTTTAATCTTGACAACAATCCTAAGAAATATTATTATCTTCTCTAACTTAACAGATAAGGTAAATGACACAAAAGAGCTTATGTAATTTGTCCAGGGTGACCTCAGCTATTAATTGTGGAAGCCAGGATTCAAATCTAAACAGCTGGTGTCAGAGACCAGGCTTTTAACCAGCACACTACAACGCTTCCCAGAGAACAAGGGCACAAGCAATCACACACAAACCTGGCTTCCCCAAACATCTCACTTTCTTAC
Organism: Panthera uncia; assembly: GCF_023721935.1. NCBI lineage: Eukaryota > Metazoa > Chordata > Mammalia > Carnivora > Felidae > Panthera > Panthera uncia. Next base: position 2,645 of record NW_026058561.1, read on the forward strand.
GTTTTGGAACGGCTCACTCTTTCATCCAACAAATATTTACATAGTGTTTTCTATGTGTACACCATCATGTTAAACACCCATTTCTAATTGTTCCCCTCTTCCCTCTCTACCCTCTCCCTCCCCAGCTTCTACTAGTTCTACTGCTCTGTAAACTTTCATTTTCTTTTTTCTTTTAATTTGCATTTCTTTCAGTTTCTTTTTTTTAAGTTTATTTATTTTTGAAAGAGAGAGCATGCACAAGAAAGGGATAGGCAGGGAGAGAGAGGGAGAGAGAGAGAATCCCAAGCAAGCTCCCCAGCGTCAGCACAGAGTCAGACCCAGGGCTCAAACTCACAAACCCGTGAGATCACGACCTAAGCTAAAATCAAGAGTCAGACGCTTAACCGACTGAATCACCCAGGTGCCCATTTCTTTCAGTTTCTTAAATGTATTGTGCTCTCTCTCAGCTCTGGACCCATGCCTGGCTAATTCATGCTTATCCTTCAGTTCTTAGCTTAAATTACTTCCTCCTAATAGCCTCCTTGCTCTGGGCTCCCCATTGTACTTTACACTTTCCTTATCATAGCATTTGTCATATTTACTGTTCTTGCCTGCTTACTCGTCTGCCTTCTGCCTTCTGCAACTGACTATAGCTCTGTTAGAACACGGACTGAGTCTTATCCAGGTTATTAGTGAATCTGCAGCACCTATGTGATGTCCTAGTAGATGTTTGATAAGTATTTTTTGAATGACCAATAGGACACGAACAAGACAACATCTCTATGCTTAGGTGGCTCAGTCAGCTAAGCGTCCGACTTTGGCTCAGATCATGATCTCACGGCTCCTGAGTTTGGATCTTCTGTGCCTCCGCCCCTGCCCCTTCCCCGCTTGCAGAGCCCGTAGGTGCCTGCGTGTTCTCTGTCTCAAAAATAAATAAACATTAAAAAAAAAAAAAAGAAATCTAGCAGTGAGAAAAAGTCTAGAGGGGATACATGAAAAACAAACCAACCAGATTTCTAATTCTACCTGGGGCAAAGTGAGAGAGGGGAGTTCAGCAGAGTTTTAAGAATGAGAGTTTGTGAAAAGTAAAGGAAAATGTAGTATAGAAGTCATAAGCAAGAACTATAGTAGAAATTGGTTGGTTACCTAAGTGGCTAAACCATTTTTCTGGATGTCTCAAAATAACATTAATCTAAACTTAGGCCTACAATTGACTGATCTAATATGAGTTTGGAAGCAATAGGAAACAACTTAAAAGGAAATATGATGAAATTATTTTTACTCCTTTTAAGTAACTCTCCTGTGAATTCCCATGAAAATCTCTTCATATCTCTATTATCATATTTATCATACTGCATTGCCATTGTCAAAGTGTCTCTATTCCACCTGATGAACTATTCGAGACCTGGGATTAAGGTACTTTAAAGTCTGATTCAATTCTATATATCCTTAGTACCTGAACAAAGCCAGTGCCAGGGAAAGGCTCTGTGAATGGTCCAACATGACCATAAAGTCTTAAATGAGCTGACCCCCATCAGTCTTCCAGCTTTGTCTCATGTCTCATACTTGGTGCTCTAGCCATTACACACCTTCAGTTCTCTGAACAAAATTTGGTTCCTTAAAGCCACTGGCCCCCACCCCCCCAACACATACCAATGCCACTCCCACTGTCTCTTCCCACTCATTTCTCTAGCTCTTCATCTGCCTAACTCCCACTCAATGTTCAGATTTCAACTTAAACATTACATTTGAAGGAAGCCTTCACCAACCCAAAGACAAGTTTAGACATTCCTATTATATAGTCCTATTAATGTGAAATGTTGGGGTCTGAGAGCCAATGGTCAAGAAAGGATTCTTGAGACCTCTACCGTGCAAAAAGGTGGTTTTATTAAAGCATGGGGACAGAACCTGTGGGCAGAAAGAGCTGCACTGGGATTGTGAGGAGTGACTAATTATATACTTTCAAGTTGGGAGAGGGTTAGGGATAGCATAAGTCTCTAAGGAATTTGGAAGCAAGGTTTCTAGGACCTTAAGGGGCTAGCTGTTTTTAGGAAAAAGTCATTTACTACTGTCTAGTAAAACCTTCGTCATGAGACCCTTCAGTTGTATATCAGTGGGCCATATGCTTGGAGGATGTATCTTGGGGGAATAGAGAAAAGGAAGTTTCCAAAGGGATTTTTACAGGATCCTGGAGATCATGCTAAAGTCAAGCTAAGGTTGCCTTTTGCCTCTAGCAAAGTATTAAAATGGAGGCAGCTGAGCTCCGTGATGAAGGTTACTCTGCCTGTCTCAAATACTTGTTAGTGGACTTTTAAGTTGTAAGGAAGTTTAATTTTTTCCTTTGCCTTTGTTCTCCACATCACTATAATATTCTATATTTCTCATTTGTATCATTTATCACACTTGTAAATACTTAATAATCATCTCTCCAGTAGATCATAAGTTTCATAATTCAGCACCTGGAACAGAGCCTATAAGATAACAGGTGCTCGATAAAAATTATTTTGAATAAGTTAATGAATAAATGAATAAAATGCTATTATTTATTTATAGCATGATTTTAGTGGCCCAGCTTTCAGGAAGCTCTGTATGGTGTTATGATAGATTGGAACTAACTAAATCAAACTAGTGAATCACCATTTAGTATTAGAAACACTTCCCATTCACCATTAAGAATTGGGATTGTTGGGGTGCCTCGCTGGCTCAGTCAATAGACCATGAGGCTCTTGATATCAGGATCGTGAATTCGAGCCCCACACTGGACGTAAAGCTTACTTTAAAAAAAGAAGAAGAGGGGCGCCTGGATGGCGCAGTGGGTTAAGCGTCCGACTTCAGCCAGGTCACGATCTCGTGGTCCGTGAGTTCGAGCCCCGCGTCAGGCTCTGGGCTGATGGCTCAGAGCCTGGAGCCTGTTTCTGATTCTGTGTCTCCCTCTCTCTCTGCCCCTCCCCCGTTCATGCTCTGTCTCTCTCTGTCCCAAAAATAAATAAAAAAAATAAAATAAATAAAAAAATAAATAAATAAAAATAAAAAAAGAAGAAGAAGAAAAGAAAAAACTTTTCTCCTGAGCTTACTTTTCCTATACTAACTTTCAACTCGTCTCTTGCTTCAGGTCCTTCTTCCTAGTTCTTCAAAGGCTTGCCCTAGCCAGCCAGCCCCAGGATTCACCTTTCCTCAGCAGCCTTTCGCAGAGCATCAGAATATTATTGCTCCTAGCTCCAGACCATCTTACTTAGTACCTCTCCAGTTCCTACCAATCTATCCTTCTAGTAAGCTCTGGCACAAGGCATGGGGCCAGGTGGTGTGGAGGAGCCAAAAAAAAAAGACAGCTCTTGCCCCAGTCTGCTGAGGAAACAGAGGATAAATACAAAAAGCAAAATAACATAGCATACTGTATACCCTTAAATGTCAAATACTTTAAATATACATAGATCATTCATGAGGAAATTCAGAGGAGTCATTATCTTTGAGTCTTCATTCTTACTTACTTCACAATCACTCTCCAAGTCTTGATATTTCCTTCTTAGCTCTTCTACCTTTCCCTTTCCCACTATCCCCACTACCATTATCTTATTGTAGACCCCATTCACTCTCCTCTGCTCTATTGCCACAGTCTCCCGGTTTATCTTCTTGCTTCTATTCTCAATCCCCATTCAATTGTTCTCTATTGTAGCCAGAGTGAGATTCATAAAACATGAATCTGACCATACCCTCCCCCACAGAAAACCTTTTAACAGCTTCTTATTGCTCTCAGGATAAAGTGCAAGCATTCAAGGTCCTTTACAATCTGCCCTCAACTCACCATTCTGGCCTCAAATCAAAGACAGGAGCAAGGGGAGAGTAGCTCAAGTTTTAGCTGCTGTTTAGTGGTAAATCTGTACAAGGGAATAAGGTAAGGCCTTATCTCAAATGTTCATTTCGGCATTGAACTCTTTCTTTCTTTCTTTCTTTCTTTCTTTCTTTCTTTCTTTCTTTCTTTCTTTCAATTTGATTTTTAAGTAATCTCCACACCATGGACCCCCTGGGTGGCTCAGTCAGTTAAGCGGCAGACTTTGGCTCAGGTCATGAACTCCCAGTTTGTGGGTTCAAACCCCAAGATGGGCTCTGTACTGACATTTCAGAGCCTGGAGCCTGCTTCGGTTTCTGTGTCTCCTCTCTGTCTGCTCCTACCCTGCTCATGCTCTGTCTCTCTTTGCCTCTCAAAAATAAATGAAAAATGTTAAAAAAATTTTTTTTTAGAAAGTAATCTCCACACCCAATGTGGGGCTTGAACTCACAACCCTGAGATCAAGAGTCTCATGTTCTACCAACAGAGCTAGCCAGGTGCCCCTATATATTTCCTTTTTCTTCTTCTTATTTTTTTATTTTATTTTATTTTATTTTATTTAAGAGAGAGAGAATCTTAAGCAGGCCCCTATATATTTCCTTTTTCTTCTTTTTATTTTATTTTATTTTATTTTATTTCATTTCATTTTATTTTATTTAAGAGAGAGAGAGAATCTTAAGCAGGCTCCATGCCCAGCTTGGAGCCTGAAGCGGGGCTCAATCCCATGTCCCTGGAATCATGACCTGAGCTGAAATCAGGAGCTGGACACTCAACTGACTGAGTCACCCAAGCAGCCCATATATATTTCATTTTTAGTGAAACATTTCAGATGTACAAAAAATTATAAAAAATAATATAATAAATACTGTATGCCCATGACCCACTGAAGAAATGAAACATTATCAATAAAATTAAAGCCCCTATATACTCCTCCACAGTTGCCTAGTCCTCTCTTCCCGTCCCTTAGCATCCAGAAGTATTTAGAATCATGAATTCGGTGTTTTTCATTCCTATGAATGTTTTTGTTTGTTTAATTTTATTTAAATTCTAGTTGACATACAGTGTAATATTAATTTCAGGTGTATAATTTAGTAATTCGGCACTTCCCATACAACACCTGGTGCTCATCATGACAAGTATACTCCTTAATCCCCAACACCTATTTTTTTCTATTCTCTTCTATTTTATTAATAGTTTTTTTAATTAGAAATTAATAGAGAATTTTATCACTCTACCTCCACCCTTTATCAAGATGGTTATATGGATTGTCTCCTTTGTCTTATTGAAATGGTAACTTACAAATAATAAACCATTTCCAAGTTGAACCATCATTGCATTCTTGGAATTGGGCCTCCCTAATCATGATGCATAACCTTGTGTTACACATCTGAATTTTATTTTTTAATGTTTTAATTAGTACTTTTGTATCTAATAAGTGTGGTTGGTAATTCCCCATTACCTATTTAACCCATTCCTCCACCCAACTCCCCTCTGATAACCATCAGTTTGTTCTCTATAGTTAAGAGTCTGTTTTTCCATTTCTTTATATCAACTGATGAATGGATAAAGAAATTGTGGTTTATATACACAATGGAATACTACTTGGCAATGAGAAAGAATGAAATATGGCCTTTTGTAGCAACGTGGATGGAACTGGAGAGTGACATAAGTGAAATAAGTCATACAGAGAAAGACAGATAACATATGTTTTCACTCATATGTGGATCCTGAGAAACTTAACAGAAGACCATGGGGGAGGGGAAGGGAAAAAAAAAAGTTAGAGAGGGAGGGAGCCAAACCATAAGAGACTCTTAAAAACTGAGAATAAACTGACGGTTGATGGGGGGTGGGAGGGTGGAGAGGGTGGGTGATGGGCATTGAGGAGGGCCTGTTGGGATGAGCACTGTGTGTTGTATGGAAACCAATTTGACAATAAATTTCATATTAAAAAAAAAGTCTGTTTCTTTGGTTTGCCTCTTTCTCTTTTTTTTCCCCCTATGCTCATTTGTTTCTAAAACTCCACATAAGAGTGAAATCATATGGTATTTGTCTTTCTCTGACTGACTTATTTACACTTAGCATAACACACTCTAGCTCCATCCAAGTCATTGCAAATGGCAAGATTTCATTCTTTTTATGGCTGAGTAATATTCCATTGTGTATGTATACCACATTTTTTTAAAATTCATTCATTAGTTGATGGACCTTTGGGCTTTTTCCATAATTTGGCTATTGTAGACAATATGCTCTAAACATTGGGGCGCATGTATCCCTTCAAATTAGCGTTTTTATATTCTCTGGGTAAATACCTAGTATTTAGTAGTGCAGTTGCTGGATCATAAGGTAGTTCTATTTTTAACTTTTTGAGGAACCTCCATACTGTTTTCCAGAGTGGCTGCACCAGTTTGGATTCCTACCAACAGTGCAAGAGGGTCCCCCTTTCTCTACATCCTCGCCAGCACCTGTTGTTTCTTGTATTGTTGATTTAAGCCATTCTGATAACTGTGAGGTGATATTTCATTGTGGTTTTGATTTGTGTTTCCCTGATGATGAGTGACGTTGAGCATCTTGTCATGTGTCTGTTAGCCATCTGCATGTCTTCTTTGGAAAAATGTCTATTCATGTCTTCTGTCCGTTTTAAACTTTTTAAAACATTTATTTATTTATTTATTTATTTATTTATTTATTTTGAGAGAGAGAGAGAGAGAGAGAGCATATACAAGCAGGGGAGGGGTGGAGAAAGAGGAAGAGGGAGAATCCCAAGAAGGCTGCACTCTGTCAGTGGGTAGCCCAACACAGGGTTCAATCTCAGGAACTGTGAGATCATGCTCTGAGCAGAAATCAAGAGTCATCATCGCTTAACCAGCTGAGCCACCCACGCACCCCGTCCATTTTTAATTGGATTATTTATTTTGAGGGTGCTGAGTTTTATAAGTTCTTTGTATATTTTGGATACTAACCCTTTATCAGATATGTCATTGAAAATATCTTCTCCTATTCGGTAGGTGGCCTTTGTATGCTTCTATGCTTTTTTTTTAAGAAATTTTTTTAAGTCTTATTTATTATTTTTGAGAGAGACAGAGACAGCGTAAGCAGGGGGAAGGCAGAGAGAGAGAGAAAGAGAGAGAGAACCCCAAGCAGCGTAGAGCCAGACGTGGGACTTGAACCATGAACTGTGAGATCATGACCTGAGTTGAAACCAACAATTGGATGTTCAACCAACTGAGCCACCCAGGCACCCCTAGACTTCCTTAATTTTTTTTTAAAGAATCTCTTTTATGTATGATGTATGTATGTATGTATATATTTATAAAGTAAGTTTTATGCCCAATGTGGGGCTTGAACTCACCATAACCAAGTCAAGAGTTGCATGCTCTCCTGACTAAGCCAGCCAGTCACACTTGCTTCCAGACTTTCAATGCATATTCATATCTGTGAACAATATGTTGTATTATTTTGCATCTTAAAACTCTTTATTTTTTTATATTTTTAAAGATTTTATTTTATTTTTAAATTTTTTTTTTAATTTTTTTTTTCAACGTTTATTTATTTTTGGGACAGAGAGAGACAGAGCATGAACGGGGGAGGGACAGAGAGAGAGGGAGACACAGAATCGGAAACAGGCTCCAGGCTCTGAGCCATCAGCCCAGAGCCTGACGCGGGGCTCGAACTCACGGACCGTGAGATCGTGACCTGGCTGAAGTCGGACGCTTAACCGACTGCGCCATCCAGGCGCCCCATTTTTAAATTTTTTTTAACGTTTATTAATTTTTGAGACAGAGAGAGACAGAGCATGAACAGGGGAGGGTCAGAGAGAGAGGGAGACACAGAATCTGAAACAGGCCCCAGGCTCTGAGCTGTCAGCACAGAGCCCGACACGGGGCTGGAACTCACGGACCGCGAGATGGTGACCTGAGCCGAAGTCGGAGGCTTAACCGACGGAGCCACCCAGGCGCCCCTAAAGATTTTATTTTTAAGTAATCTCAACAACCAATGTGGGGCTTGAACTTCCAACGCCAAAATCAAGAGTCACATACTCCACCGACTGAGCCAGCCAGGTGCCCCAATTATTAACTCTTTAATTCAAAATAATTTAACATTTTATGGGGTGCCTGGGTGGCTCAGTTGGTTAAGCCTCTGACTTCGGTTCAGGTCATGATCTCACAGTTTGTGTGTTCAAGCCTTGCATCAGGCTGTCTGCTGTCAGCACAGAGCCTTCTTTGGATCCTCTGTCCCCCCCCCCCCCCACCGCCCTCCCCCCCCCCCACCCCGCCTCTCTCTGCCCCACCTCTTCTCATGTTTGTTTTTCTCTCTCTCAAAAATAAACATTTAAAAATACAGTTTCAAAATAATTTAACATTTTAAATTTATAGAAGAGTTGCAAAAACAGTTTTTCTGAATATCTTACTCAGCTATGTTGTCATTTTAAATAAAAAAACAACAGACAGACATTAAATTGAAAGAATTCAAGGAATCCAGCATCCTTCTTTAAATAACTTCTTAATGCTGCAATCCAGCTAATCAAGACATGAATGTAAGGAAAGAAAAGAAACTATAATAAAGGACTGATGATGAAAATGGAATCTACTTAAAACTGGAACTAAGCCTAAACAGCTAGATGAGTTATAGTTATAAAATAAAATGTAAATATTATGAATCTTGGCAAAGTAAAAATAATGAGCCACAAAAATTAGGCAGTAGAAGAGAGGAGATGGGGGAAGTATAATAGTATTAATCACACCATGATAGACAATAATAAGTTAATATTGTCTAACATTAAAATGTGTAGTTTTAAAAAAAATGACAATTCCAATTATTTTCATAATCTTTTAATAAATATAATTTATCACCTTTTTTGTTATTTTTATTAAGTTAACTTCAACAAGACCTTCTTATTAAATATTTTATTTCAAATATCTTGCTCAGTATGAGCCCTTTGAAATTATTTCAGGTATTGATTATGCTGTGTAAATACATATAGAAATGTCCACAATGATTTTCCCCATACATTAAAAATGCTATTTTGAGTGTTACAATTAAGGGTGATCTGTTACTTTCTTCCTTGTGTTTTTCTGTACTACTTGAATTTTTTATGAGTGTGGGTCATTATTTTTTTTTAAAGACTTTATTTTTAAGTAATCTTTACACCCAACGTGGGACTCGAACTTATAAGTCTGAGATCAAGAGTCACATTCTCTTGGGGCGCCTGGGTGGCTCAGTCGATTGAGCATCCAACTTTGGCTCAGGTAATGATCTCACAGTTTGTGGGTTCGAGTCCCCCATTGGGCTCTGTGCTGACAGCTCAGAGTCTGGAGCCTGCTTTGGATTCTGTATCTCCCTCTCTCTCTGCCCCTCCCCTGCTCAATAAAAATTAAGAAAAAAAAAAAAAAGAGTCACATTCTCTACCAACTGAGCTGACGAGGCATCCCTGTATCATTATTTTTAAAGCATGATAAATTTCTACTCTAAAAAAGTAAAGAGAGAGGGAGTTTGGTTCTGAGGAAATACTCCCTAACTTTCGAGAGACAGATTCTTTCAAGAATACCAATAGTAATAGTTTTATTATTGAGTGCTTATGCTATTCCAAAGAGTTTTCATACAGTATCTTTATTACCCACCACAATTATAAAAGCTAGGCATGATAATGCCTAAATTACAGATGAAGCCTTTTGCCCAAAGTCATATATCCTGAAAAGGTCAAAATCAAGATGTGTACTCAGACCTCTCTGATTCTTTACATTGAACCACTTCTGTATCCATATAGGTAGGGTTAACTCATTATAATTAAACTTTCTCTTTGAATTTCTACAACCTTGGATTATTCTCTGGATGCTTGATGATGAAAGAGTGGGACACCCTCAAAAAGTCTGGAATCAAGATTGCCCCTGAAATAAAATCTACTCTCCACAAATGAAATTAATCATCTGTAGGAAACTAAGAACCCATGTGTAAAACTGTGTCTGAGAGGTTTAGGAACATTCAGAACTCCAATCAACATGATCTAGGAGTATTCTGAAAGCTGCAGGCCTAGAAACTGACTGCTGTGTAATAACTGGAAACCACATCAATTGTAATATATCTTGTTTGGAAAACATCTATGTGAATGGAAAGGGAAGATGGTCAACCATGGAAACTTGAAAAAGGAAAGTCACAGAAGTGTCTCTCCAGGCAATGTCCTGTGTTGAGAAATCTTAGCTAAGCAACATAAACACCATGATTTCCTTAAAAGACCTAGAAAACAGCCCTTTGTTGCATGTTGGACTTGCCTTAGCAGCTTTTAAAATAAGACTCCAAAACAAAAATAAGGTAATTAATTAATTAATTAGTTAATTAAGATTCCTATCTGGGCTTTAACACAGAGCAACTGAATCAGAATCTCAGTGGGTCCCTGGCATGAGTGCTTTAAAAATCTTTCTAGGTGGGGCGCCTGGTGGCGCAGTCGGTTAAGCGTCCGACTTTAGCCAGGTCACGATCTCGCGGTCTGTGAGTTCGAGCCCCGCGTCAGGCTCTGGGCTGATGGCTCGGAGCCTGGAGCCTGTTTCCGATTCTGTGTCTCCCTCTCTCTCTGCCCCTCCCCTGTTCATGCTCTGTCTCTCTCTGTCCCAAAAATAAATAAAAAACGTTGAAAAAAAAATTAAAAAAAAATAAATAAAAATAAATAAATAAATAAATAAAAATCTTTCTAGGTGATTCTAATTTGCAATCAGTGTTGAGAAACAGCTGAAGTGAGTAGAGTGTCCAAACTCATTGACAGAGGGGACCTCTCTTGAGATTGACTCATACCCTTTGCTTTAATTCCAGGCCTACTCAGCTACTCTCCAATACTTGGCTTCCCGTGTAGCATGTTTGGAGGGAGAAAGTGCACGGATCTTCTGATGTGAGTGTTCTGGCCTGCTTTGCAAATTAAACTGTCTTTGCAAATAATTTTTTTACAGATGAATAAATGGACTTCTGGTTTATGCATGTTACACTGAGCTTTGTTAATGTATGTTTGAGGATATGTCTCTATCTGAGAGACATATCCATTCTTTATGTGCCACAAAATCAGGGTTCCTGAGACGGTCAGGATCGTAGACAATGGTAATGTCAGTCTATGGGAATGAGTCTGAGTGCCCATCTGACCTTCTCCAGGAACACATCCTTTGCCCTACTACAGACCTATTTTTCTCCACAGCCAGATTATAACATCTTTAAGAGCACAGACCATGGCTTCCTTTTTTTTTTTTTTTTTTAATCTCCTACTTATGCCTAGTACACAGCTGGGAAGTTTTAGAAACTTCCAAAAGAGATTAGGAATATTAATGAAGGATAGAATGTATGTAAATACTCTTACTCATGGAAACTTGTGTTCAGTCTCTGTTCTCAGACCGAAAGGCTGAGGCACCCAGGCAATGGTGTCCACAGTTCTGGGTTGGATGCCAGGTGCCAAGCAAGGTACCTCATAGCTGAGGCTTTGAAAACAGGGGCCTGGGACAGTAAGAGGGAGGACAGAATTCCTAGCTAGCTAAAACTCCTTTGTTCTTCAGGTCTCAGACATCATTTTTCCCAGAATATTTTCTCTGATTTCTCCTGATTCCTTTATGCTAGCCAGTTCCTCTTCTCTGTAATCCCACAGCCTGCTCTGCTTTTCCTCTATCATGGCCATTATCACAGTGCATTCAAACAGCCCATTCACACTATACCAGACTTGGAACTCTTAAAAGCAGATGCTAGTCACTTTTGTGGGTTTTTTTTTTTAAATGTTCATTTATTTTTGAGAGAGAGAGCAAGTGCACTAGTAGGGGAGGGGAAGAGAGAGACAGAGACACAGAATTTGAAGCAGGTTCCAGGCTCTGAGCTGTCAGCACAGAGCCTGACGTGGGGCTCGAACTCACGAACCGTGAGATCATGACCTGAACCAAAGTCAGACACTTAACTGACTGGGCCACCCAGGGGCCCCAATGCTGGTCACCATTGTATTCCCAAGGCATGATCTTAAAAGTTCAATAAGATGTGCCTGGTTGGCTTGCTTACTTAAAAATTTTTAAAAATTTTAAAATTCAATAAATATTTGTTGGGGCGCCTGGGTGGCTCAGTCGGTTAAGCGTCCGACTTCAGCTCAGGTCACGATCTCTCGGTCCGTGAGTTCGAGCCCCGCGTCGGCCTCTGGGCTGATGGCTCAGAGCCTGGAGCCTGCTTCCGATTCTGTGTCTCCCTCTCTCTCTGACCCTCCCCCATTCATGCTCTGTCTCTCTCTGTCTCAAAAATAAATAAAACGTTAATAAAATAAATAAATAATAAAATAAAATAAATATTTGTTGAGTATAGTGGACACTTGTAATTCTGAGTGATGCATGTCTGAACCTCTTCCTTATGTTAAGAGACTCCTCAATCGGTTAAGCATCTGACCTCAGCTCAGATCATGATCTCGCGGTTTGTGGGTTTGAGCCCTGCATCAGACTCTGTGCTGACAGCTCTGAGACTGAAGGCTGCTTCAGATTCTGTGCCTCGCTCTCTCTGCCCATTCCCTGCTCGTGCTCTCTCTCTCTCTCTCTCTCAAAAAATGAATAAACTTTTCTTTTTTTTTTAATTAAAAAAAAAGAGAGACTCCTTATGTGTCTTGATGGAAGACAGACCCTAATATAGAAGCAGAAAACACAAGATGCTTGTTTTCCTACCCTCTCTTGCAGGTAGGCAAGGGCATGTGTCGCCCAATCAGATACACTTGCCCCAAATTTTGAATCAGGAGCTGGTGATCCAGAAGGGGCCATAGAGTATTCATTCTAGTGGCAAAGTGGGAGTAGCAGCAGGCATGCCAAGTTTTCAGGGAGCAGTGCAGGAACCAGAGAGGGCAGTGTCACTGGTCATGGCAGTGATACCGTCATCAGACTGGTTTGGTGGTGTGGTTTGAAATGTAGGCTGGTTACTCACTGCCTCACCTCTCTCATTCCTGCCTGATTTCCAAGGCTTCCCTGTGATTCTGTGAAATCCCCAGTGCCTTTTAAGTCATTTTTTCCCCCCGAAATCAGTGAGAGTCCGTTTCTGTTGCTTATTACTTAGAACCCTATTATGGACTGAATTGTGTCTCTTCTCTCCCATCAAAATTCCTATGTTGAAGCCCCAACCCCTAGTACCTCAGAATGTGACTATATCTGGAGATAGGGACTTTAAAGAGGTGATTATGTTAAAATGAGGTCATTATGATAAGCCTAATCCATTCTGATTGGTGTCCTTATGAGAAAAGGAAATTTGGACACGGAGAGATACTCGAGGCACACATGCACAGAGAAACAACCATGTGTAGATACAGTGAGAAGGCAGCCACCTGTAAGCCATGCGGAGAGGTCTCTGGAGTAACCAAACCTGCAGATACCTGATCTTAGACTTCTTACCTCCAGAACTGGGAGAAAATAAATTTCTGTTGTTTAAGGCACCCAGTCTGTGGTATTTTATTATGGCAGCCCTTGAAAACTAATAGAAATTCTGACTGAATTTAGTGACTGATCAAACAACAAGATTGGAAGATGGAAAGAAGATTATTATATGTAAATGGAGCAAGACAAGAAGGAAGAGTCAAGGTGTGAAACCAAGCAGGACCCTAAGTAAGAATGGACTAGAAGGTACAAGCAGCAGTAGGAAAGGAAGCCTAGAGGAATTCCCCAACTCCAATGGAAGTGTTTCTATGGGCCCCAAGACTGAGGGTCTCAGAACAAAGACCTAATCTCTAGCAGAAAGAACCTGGATTTCAGCAGCGAAGACCTGGGTTCAAAATCTCATCCCATCCTTTGCTTCATATGTGATTCTGAGCAAATTACTGCAACTTTCTGAGCCACAGTTTTCTCTTTAGAGGGAAAATGAAAAAGGGTGCCTGGGTAGCCCAGTTAGTTAAGCATCTGACTTTGGCTCAGGTCATGATCTCGTGGTCTGTGAGTTCAAGCTCCGCATTGGGCTCTGAGCTGACAGCCTGGAGCCTGCTTCGGATTCTGTGTCTCCTTCTCTGTTTGCCCCTCCCCTGCTCACACTCTGTCTCTCTCTCTCTCTCTCTCTCTCTCTCAAAAATAAATAAACATTAAAAAAAATTGTAAAGGAAAATGAAAAAAAAGACCTATCTCATATAGTTGTTAGGATTAAACTAAGCAAGAATGTATATGTAAAGCTACTTAGGATTTAATAAATGTTAGCGTATTTCTCCTTTTTCTTTTGGGCTAGAGGAAGAGAGAAGTAAAGACCCAGTCAGGAGAAGTCTGAATATCTTCTGGAACCAAAGTGCAATGTTCAGAGTGTGATGAGCTCAGACATGGTCTGGGTAGGCGCTTTGGGTGGCAAGAAGCTCCAATTTAGCAGGTGGAAATGGCAGCCAGTCTAGGCAGCAAATGACATTGAAAAGAGTCTGATAGGAGCAATGCTGTAGTTCTAGGTTATCATTCTATTCCCAGCTATATGCCAGCTAGTGGCTAAAATAAGGAGCAGGATCCATCTCTACTCCCTACCCAGGTTAGGATTAGCAGGATTTATGCAGGCTGACAACCCCAGGACAGGTGTATTAAGTAGGAGAACTGCAGCTGAAGACTGGTTGTACAAACTGGACCAGTCTAGCCTATGCCAAACCAGGTCTAATTCTTGGTCCCACATGCTAGTAGAGGTAAGGCAGTCTACCCCTACATTGGTCAGGCAGGACTGGCTCAAAAACTGGGCAGAACTGACCCTTTGGCTCCAGGGTATAATGTTAATAATAATTATAATTTATTAGTGATTACCGTGTGCCATGATTTTCACATATCTTTTCTCTTTACCTCATTACAACCCAGGGAGGTGGAACTGTTATTTCCAAAAAATATATATATATATATATTTTTTTTTTCAGAAAAAGAAATTGAGTTTCAGAGATGGTAGGCAACCTGTACAAAACTATATAGTTAATAAGTGGTAGGGCCAGGAATTTAATAAATTTCAAAGTTTGCTTACTGAAGAAAAGAAGAGGTTTCAGTTGTTGGCAATGCAAAGAAATTTCTAAGGAATTTTCTAATATTCCAACAGATCCCTTACAAGTACAGTATACCTCCTAGTATCTCAATATGGGGCCCAGATTCAAACCTTTGATACTTCTACCAGAAACCCACATAACAGAGGGCAGCCCTGTGGAATATTTTCCACAGGAAGCATCTGCCCAAATATTTCAAAGCCTGCAAAGTGTCCCAAGAGGAAAGGGGGAAAGCTGAGGCCAATCACAAACACCGTGGTTAAGTCCAGGTACCAGGTGGACTGAAGCAGAGAGAAAATGCAGGCTTCCTGCTTTCCGCTCCCTCTGGAAGCATGTTCTAGTAAAATAAACTCTTTCCAAGACTCAGGTTCCTAGGTTAGTGATCTGGTTTTCTTCTAATAGGAAGTGAGCTGTCTCTCAATCAGGGAGTGGAGGAGGGGGAAATTATTGCCAATTATACTAAATACGTTAGGAGGGAAGATTCAGACATTTTATGTCTTTACAATTAAAAGACCTCCACTTTATTCTTTTTTTTCCCTTTCTCCCCTCCCCCTGTCCCCCCACAACCTCCACTTTATTCTTAGAGTCAATTACCCCAGCCATAGGACAGACATTCTTTCTTTGAGTGTTTACAAGAGAATCAATTTTAAAAGATTTTTTATAATCCTTTTTTGTTTAAAGAAACGGACATAATAGAAAGGATTGAGTCCCTGCCAAGAAAAGGCTTTCTGAACCTTCTTTGGCTCAGATCGACAACACTTTAAGGTCTTTCAATAAACCAAGTCATTGGCCCCAGATAGAAAATTGCTACCAGGGAAGAAGAATTTTTGTTTAATGGGATGTCTTTGAGTTAAATTAGAGCCCATAATCACCCTGAATGTATTATTCAGACTCTTTTTTTTTTTCAGACTCTTTTTTTTAATCCGCTCCTTTTATTTTTTTAAATTGAAGTATAGTTGACATACAATGTTACATTAATTTCAGGTGTACAACATAGTGACTTGACAACTCTCTAATGTTATGTTATGCTCACCACAAGTGTAGCTACAATCTGTCACCACACATTATGACAATCCCATTGACTTTATTCCTATTCTATACCTTTCATCCTTGTGACTTATTCATTCCATAACTGGAAGCCTGTTTCTCTCACTCCCCTGTACCTATTTTGCTCATCCCCTACTCCCCTCCCCTCTGGTGACCACCAGTTTGTTCTCTGTATTTATTAGTCTGTTTCTGCTTTTTTGTTTGTTCATGTTTTGTTTTTTAGATTCTACATGTATGTAAAACAATATGGTATTTGTTTTGACTGATTTCACTCAGCATAATACTTTCTAGATTCATCCATGTTGTCCCAAATGGCAAAAGCTCATTCTTTTTTTAATAGCTGAATAATATTCCATTTATATACCACATCTTCTTTATCTATTCATCTATTGATGGACACTTAGGTTTCTTTTTTTTTTTTAACTTGTTTTATTTTTTATTTTTTTAAATTTACATCCAAATTAGTTAGCATATAGTGCAACAATGATTTCAGGAGTAGATTCCTTAGTGCCCCTTACCCATTTAGCCCATCCCCCCCTCCCACAACCCCTCCAGTAACCCTTAGTTTGTTCTCCATATTTACGAGTCTCTTCTGTTTTGTCCCCCTCCCTGTTTTTATATTATTTTTGTTTCCCTTCCCTTATGTTCATCTGTTCTGTGTCTTAAAGTCCTCATATGAGTGAAGTCATATAATATTTGTCTTTCTCTGATTGACTAATTTCACTTAGCATAATACCCTCCAGTTACATCGACATAGTTGCAAATGGAAAGATTTCATTCTTTTTGATTGCCAAGTAATACTCCATTGTATATATATACCACATCTTCTTTATCCACTCATCCACCGATGGACATTTGGGCTCTTTCCATACTTTGGCTATTGTTGATAGCGCTGCTATGAACATTGGGGTAAATGTGTCCTTTTGAAACAGAACACCTGTATCCCTTGGATAAATGCCTAGTAGTGCAATTGCTGGGTCGTAGGGTAGTTCTATTTTTAGTTTTTTGAGGAAACTCCATACTGTTTTGCAGAGTGGCTACACCAGCTTGCATTCCCAGCTAGGTTTCTTCTATATCTTGGCTATTGTAAATAATGCTACAACAAACATAGGGGTGCATATATCTTTTTGGATTAGTGTTTTCATTTTCTTTGGGTAATGCAAGTACTGGGTCATATGGCATTTCTATTTTTAATTTTTTTCTCTTTTTAATTTTTTGAGGAACTTCCATACTGTTCTCCACAGTGTTTGTACCAATTTATATTCCAACTCACATTGCACAGGGTTCTTTTTTCTCCACATCCTTACCAACACATATTATTTCTTGTTGTTTTGATACTAGTCATTCTGATAGGTGTAAGGTTATATTTCATTGTGGTTTTGATTTACATTTCCATGATGATTAGTGATGTTGAGAATCTTTTCATATGTTTGTTAGCCATCTGTATATCTTCTTCAGAAAAATGTCTATTTAGGTCTTCTGTCCATTTTTTATTATTTTATTTTAGTTTTTAAAACTTTATTTTAGAGCAAGCAAGAGAGAGAGCATGGGGGGGGGGGAGCAGAAGGAGAGAGAGAATTTTAAGCAGGCTATATCCCATGAGCCTGGGATCATGACCTGAGCTGAAATCAAAAGTCAGACACTCAACTGACTGAGCCACCCAGCTGCCCCTTCTGTCCATTTTTTAAATCAGATTATTTAATTTTTTTGGCATTGCATTGTATAAGTTCTTTATATATTTTGGCTATTAACCCCTCATCAGATATATAATTTGTAAATATCTTCTCCCATTCAGTAGGAGAAGATTCATCACACTCATTCTCCATGTGCCAGGCATTGTACCAGGCACTGAGGAGCCAAAGGTATTAATCCATCCTGATCCTTGTTCTCCAAGGACATCTCCTGTGTGGGGAGATGAAATCACACTCAGAGATAGAATGAAAAGACAATGGGGAAAGTGGGAAGGTCTAAAGGGGACTGAGCATGTAACACTGAGTTAGAGGGTTGTAAATTGGAATTTGGGGTCCCTGAGTGGGAGGCACAGTGCTTCATCTCTCGGTGATGAGAGGAAAATAAGCCTCTTTCATCTGGGGTTGGAAGGGAATCATCTTTTCCTTGTTTTTCTTTTCCTATCCCTTCTCTTCAACCACTGCCATACACCTATCTGCCCATTCATGCAACCAGCATTTACTATGCACTGAGTAGGGGTACCTGAGTGGCTCAGTTAAACATCAACTCTTGATTTCAGCTCAGGTCATGACTTCATGGGGATCGTGAGATGAGCCCCGTATTGGGCTCTGCATTGGGATTCTCTCTCTCCCCCTCTCCCCCGTCTCTCTGCCCCTCCCCTGTGCTCTCTCTCTCTCTCTCTCTCTCAAAACAAACAAACATTGGGGAAAAATAAAACTATGTGCTGAGTATTATGCTAGGCACGTCATACACATTTTTCCACTCATCTTTCACAGAAGCCTTGTGAGGATGGAAGTATTGCTTCACTTGACCATTGGGAAACTGAAGGCAAGGAAGTTTAAGGTCATATGGCTAATACCTGATTCAAATGATATCTGCCCCTTGTCTGTCCCTGAAAGCCTGTGCACTCTTCACTATACTCAAAAGCTAAAGAGTTCTGAGAGATGTATTAGATAGGATCCCTGCCCCTGAGCAGCACATAGTTCAGTGGAGAAGAAAGACATATAAAGAGTTTGTTAATTCCTTCAGTCATTCAACAACACTTACTAATTGCCACTGTTTGCTGTCACAAAGCAGAATCAGACATAGTCTCCTGGTCTTTAGGAGAATAGACAAAACATTACAGTTTAGATAAATGATAATATAATGTAATGAATCTTCTAAGAAAAGACATTGTAAGGCTTCAGGAAATAGGAAAGGATGCAAGTCTCCCTGGGATAATTGGGAGCAGTTCCACAAGGACAGGGGACATGTTTGAGTGGAAAAGAGGAATGTGCAGGAATTTGCCACAAGAAGCTCCTTCCAGTCTAAATGCACCAGGCTGCCTCTGAGCTTTTACACATGTTGACCCCCTAATTAGACCAGTTCCCTGCTCCCCTTTCCTGAACTGGTTCACCCCACACACGTTTCTGGCATCTGTTTGGAAGATACTTCCTCCTGGAAGCCTTCCTTCACGTGCCCTTTTTCCTTCCTTCATCTGGACTAAGACTTATTGCCATGGTTTCCCATAGAACTGTGTGCGTATGCAAATGTTAGAGAGGGACAGCACTTTTGTTTATTGTGTAAGGAACAGTGAGAAATTCAGTGTGGTTGAAGTATAGGGTACATGGCTCAACCAAGAAATATTTGTGGAATGAATTATTGAATGAATACTTTAGAGAACTATAATTTCACCCAGAAAAGTAGGCATTATCAAATCTCTCCTAAATGTACACATCCAGACATTTGAACTGTCCCTATCACATTCCCCTTATCTTTACCTGGTCTTCTACTCATTGTTCAAAACATCCCTTTGTCCTAGAATCCTTTCCTGACAACTCTCCTCTGTTCTTCCAGTCTGAGTCAAGTGCTTACCACTCTGTTGTGCCTTTCTGGGATCAGTGAAGTCAGGAGACAGGCTCTGGAGTCCTGATGCTGCTGCTCTCTGGATCAAAGCACACTAATTGAAACTCCATATAAGAAATTGGATGGAACCTTCAAGATTATCCCTTTTCTGACAGGGAAGTGGTCTCCTAGCCTTATATGTTTTGTTTGTTGCTGAAGCACCTACTCCATGGAAGGCTTTGATGGGAATGGCAGCAATGTGACCCATGGATTCTTGGATCTCTCCACCTGATGACTTGTGGGCACCCCAAATTTAACTCGTCCAAAATCAAAATACTGGAAAGGTCTCGGGTTTTTGAATCAGAAAAACCTGGGTTTAGCTCTGCACTTTACTTGTTATGTGGACATTGGGCAAGTTATTTCAAATCTCTGAACCTTAGTTTCCTCAACTGACAGCCCAAAGGTTTTGGAATAGGGGAGTGCTATGGTCTATGCTTGTTTTAGAAAGATCTATCCTGCAGCTGTGTGGGGGATGGGCTGGAGGGGCAAAACCAAAGGCAGTTCAGAGGCTGCTGAATAGAAGTGTTTCTAATTACCTCAGCCTCGGCCTCCATTGCACACTCTCCACTGTGACCCCAGAGCCAACCTCATGCTGTTGCCTAGCAACTCACCTGCATCACCCAGGGATCTGAAGCTGGGGCCCCACTGACGATGGGGAAATGGCCAGTTTAATTACAAAGTCTCAGGGGAATCATGCATCCGTTCATTCCTCAAATACTCACTGGGCTCCCACCAAGTGCCAGGCCTTGGGCTAGCTATTGGAGATTTAGAGATTAATAAAACACTGTCTCTTTCCTCAAAAAAACTCATAATGTAACAGAATGGATAATCAAATGACCTATGATGAGTGAAAGAAGCTAGATAGAAAAAGATATATTGTTTGGTCACAGGCTAAGTCACTGAAGAGTATTTAAACAAAGGAGAACCATGATCAGATTTTTGTGTGAGAAAGATAATTCTGGTTTCTCTGTGGAAAATTGCATTGGATTGGATGGGGAGAAAGTGGAGGCAGGGAGACCAAGGAGAAAGCTGCTCCAGGAGTCCAAATGAGAGACACTGAGGCCTAATTGAGGATAGAGGCTAAGGAGAGGAAGGGAAGATTTTTAGAAATCAATGACACTTGGGTACCTGGGTGGCTTAGTTGGTTGAGTGTCCAACTCTTGATTTTGTTCAGTTCACGTCATTATCCCAGGGTTGTGGGATTGAGCCCAGCATTGGGCTCCATGCTGAGCATGGAACCTGCTTAAGATTCTCTCTCTTTCTCTCTCTCTCTCTCTCTCTCTCTCTCTCTCTCGCCCCCTCTGCCCCTCTCCCTGGTTCGCCTGCTCTCTCTCTCTCAAAAACAAAACAAAACAAAACAAAACAAAACAAAACAAAACAAAACAGGCTGGGTGGCTCAGTAGGTTAAGCATCTGACTTCAGATCAGGTCATGATCTTATGGTTCATGAGTTCAAGCCCCGTGTCGGGCTCTGTACTGACAGCTCAGAGCCTGGAGCCTGCTTTGGATTCTGTGTCTCCCTCTCTCTCTCCGCCCGTCTCACACTCACACTCTGTCTCTGTCTCTCAAAAATCAAATAAACGTTGAGAAAAAAAGAAAAAAGAAAGAAATCAATGACACCTATCTGCTTTACATTTTACATACACTGTTAGAAATAAAATCCCTCCAAAAGGCAGAAATTATAGTATTTTATTTTATTTTAAATTTATTTATTTATTTTTGAGAGAGAGAGAGAGAGAGAGAGAGAGAGAGAAAGCAAGAATGAGTCGGGTAGGGGCAGAGAGACTGGGGGAAAGAGAATCTCAAGCAGGCTCCACACTGTCATCACAGAGCCCAATGAGAGGCTTGAACTCACAAACCATAAGATCATGCCCTGAGTAGAAACCAAGAGTCTGACACTTAACCAACTGAGCCATCCAGGAGCCCCTATTTTATTTTATTTTTAAATTTTAAGTGCAGATAGTTGAGGTCAATGTATTACTCAGTTGTCTTCTTTGGCCTTGAAGGCCTGTCTCTTATTCATTCGTTCATTCATTCATTCATTTATTTATCCTCTCTCCCTCTCTCTCTCTCTTTTTTTAACATAATCTCTACACCCAACATGGGGCTTGAACTCATGATCAAAAATTGCATGCTCTCTGAACTGAGCCAGCCGGATGCCCCTATCGATTCTCTTTTACCCTCTTTCCTCTCCCTACCCCTGCAGGTAACTCTTTAAAGTATTGACTGTGCAACTGGTTTATATTGTTCTTGAAAAGTGTGCATTTTCATATTGTGGGCACATATTTTACATTTATGTAAATGGCATCGAATTATGTATCCCACTCTGTATCTTACTTTTGCACAACACACTATATTTTTCAAGATCTATCCCTGCTGCTATATGTATCTTTTGTTTGTTGACTCTAACTGCATGCCAGGATTTTACAATTGGATTGACAATACAATACCATAGAAAGTGCTCTACCATGGAACGGAGAGACTTCAACTATAACCTCTGCCTCTCCACCAACTTGTCATGTGAACTTGCATAAGTCCCTTCCCCTAGTTGAGTCTTACCTTCCTCACTTGTAAAATCAGAGGTTCCTTTTATCTCTAACTTCCATTCAGTCTCTCTCACTTTATACACAGGAAACTCTGGTGCAGAGTGTGTGACTTGATCAAGGTCACACAACAGTTATCAATAGTTTAGCCTATCTATTGAGTAACAGGTATGGTGTTAAGTGTTTTGGATATTCAAACAAGTAAGCCCTGCTTAGTCCCTACTCCTAAGACCTCTAAACAGAGCTGTACTAATTTTCCAAGAGCAGGTGCAGAGATAGCCTGTGGGCACCGGTCAGAAGCAGTAGAGATATTAATAGGACCTAGCCACAGATAGAATCTAAGGCAGCACCTCCACCACCCCAATCAGGCCCCACAACATTCCTGACCTCAAGAAAAGGAAAGCGGTCAGGTACACAGCTTCCTATTTGTAAAAAGTTATTTATTGCCATAGCATTTTCCAATAATAACTGAGTTAAGGAAAAAAAGCTCTTATCTACCTGTATGCCTAATATTGTACAGCAGTAATTGCAGGATAAATAAAATTTCATTTATTTATTTATTTATTAAACATTTTTATAAGTTTATTTATTTTTGAGACAGAAAGACAGTGAGCACGAGCACGGGAGGAGCAGTGAGAGAAGGAGAGAGAGACTCCCAAGCAGACTCAGCAGTGCCCAATGCAGGGCTGGAATTCACCACCCATGACATCGTGACCCTAGCTGAAACCAAGAGTCGCACACTCAACCAACTGAGCCACCCAGGCACCACTAAAATTTTATATTCTGCTTTTAAAAAGTGTTTTTGTTGTCGAACAATAAAACAGGTACTGTTGATTATGTACTCTGCTAGACACCAAGCACTTTACATGTATTACTTCATTTAATCTTCATTACAATCCCATGAGATAGGAGGTACTATGATTCTATTTTAAAAGATAGGGAGGGGCGCCTGGGTGGCTCAGTCAGTTGAGCATCTGACTTCAGCTCAGGTCACGATCTCAAGGTTCCTGGGCTGGAGCCCCGCGTTGGGTTCTGTGCTGAACGCTTGCTCCGAGCCTGGAGCCTGCTTCAGATTCTGGCCTTCTCTCTCTGCCCCTCCCCCACTCGCACTCTGTCTCGTTCTCTCAAAAATAAACGTTAAAAAAAAATTTTTTTTTAAAGATAGGTAAACAGAAGCACAGAGAGATTACTTGTCCTAGGTCATTGGATTTCAAGCATTGTGAATGCAATTCACAGCAGAAACAGTTTATGTTGCAATCTGGATCACCCATACCTGTTTCACAACACTACACTAACCCTTACTATATGTCACCTACTCTTGAATTTGTATTCAATTTTTCCCCCGTGCTGGTCTATGACCTACTAAGGGGTTGCAACTTGCAGATTGAAAACAATACCGTAGGTGACATATATACCACAATCCTAACAAAATTACACAAATGTGAAGTCCTCACACTCTGTAATGTGAACTTTCGTGTCCTGAGCACCTGCCCTGTATCAGGTTCCATGCTGCACGTTAAAGACATGATCTTACCCTCAAAGCACTCAGACACTCCTCAATGAAACATAGGTAGGTAGGCAATGACAACACAGCAGTGGTTCTCAATCCTGGCTGCACCTTAGAATCACC
>NW_026058562.1:0-26164 GCF_023721935.1 Panthera uncia
GGTCCTTTTGAGCTTTAGTTCTATGCTCAGTAATTTTTTTTTTTTTGGCCTTATTTTTATTTTTATTTTTATTTTTTTTTAGAGGGAACACAAGCAGGGGCAGAGGGGAGTGGGGGAGAGAGAGAGGGAGAATATCTCAAGCTGGTTCAGTGTTCACATGGAGCCAAACACAGGGCTCGATCCCATGACTCTGGGATCGTGACCTGAGCCGAATTTAAGAGTCAGATGCTCAACCCACTGAGGTGCCCCTTGTTTGTTTTATTTTTAAAAGACGTTTCAAGAACCACTGACCTAAAAAGTTGGCATAGCGAGATCATTAGATTTTAGTTCTTTTAATTTCTCATCCAGGTGTCTTAAGTGTTGAAATGAATTGAAGAGAGGTGGATTGTTTACAGGAAGAGAATCCAGTTAGGAATTCATTTATTCATTATTTCATCCAACATTTACTGAGCACTTAAAGCAGGCATTTACACTTCTAGGCAGTGATGTTGCATTGAAGAAAACAAATATGCTCTCTGGCCTCATGAAGCTTGTATAATACTTGGGAGGAAAGGGAGGAATCAGGGAAATATGTAAATACATGTATACTCTTAGAATTTATATGATTACATACACATGTGTGTGTGTGTATATATATAAATACACATTGTACATATATATAAATAAATGTATGTGTCAGTAAAAAGTGCTGTGAGGAAAAAAGGCATCATAAATCAAGAGAGCTGCAGCAGAGGAGTTCATATTTCTCTACGATGGTTGGGGATGGAAGACATTACTGGTGACACTTGAAGAATAATGATTAATGCTATATAAAAATTTTTTGTGATTACCTTACTTGATCTTCCAACCACGTATAGAAAAGTACGTGGAGCAGATGACGTTGTTAACCTTCCATGGTTCTCCTTGGACTAGAGTATCAAAGCCGAAATCCTTTGCCTCTCCTTATGTCCTGTCTCCTGCTTGTGTGTTCCCTGTGCAGAAACGATGGCACATCACTCCTCAGATGGGCCATGTTGGTTCAAAGCTTGTAGGAATTGGCTAGGCAGACCAAGGGTAAAGTCACTCCAAGGCGAGGGAACTGTAGGGATTCTTTTAACACGCAAATCAAGATGATTTCCCTCTTTTCAAAACCTTCCAGTGGCCCAGCATCACACTGAGATCCAGACCAACATCCTCTCCCCTCCAGTGTTTATTCACTTGCTCCCGCAGACTGGCCTTCTTTGCTGTTCCTTGTACGTGTCAGGTTGATACTTGCCTGGCACTGGTCATTCTCTTGGCCTTGAACACTTGGAACTTGCCTCTTCTTTCAGGTTCGCACTCAGATAGGACTTCCTGTGGTAGCCTTCCCTGATGACCTTATCCGAAATACCCTTTCGCCCCTCCTTCAGACCCTCCTGTTCTTTGTAATAGAACTTACCCCTGATGTTGCTTTTTATAATTGGATCTTCTTACCTGCAGCATAAACTCTAGGAGGCCAGGAGCCTTGTCTATTTCAGTTTAATCCATAGTTCTTAAGACTGCTTGACAGTGTTTGACGATCAGTAAATATTGTGATGAATGAATTCATTTTGCTGACAAACAGATTGAACTTCCAAGTGGTTATTTATGAGCTTCCAAGTGGTTATTTATCAGGTCTGTAACTATTACGCAACTGATTCTGTTCTTATTCCTGAGCCCGTGTCTTTTCTACTTCACGATCCCGTGGCACATACTGTTAGAGTAGCATGGTTCACTTAAAGAAATGGAGGGCACTCAGTAAAACTGAAGGTGTGCGCATGTGCAGGTGCGTGAGCCCACGCTCCTGCCCCCCCCCCCCGCCATTTTGTAATGATGCCAGTTGCCCAGAAAACCTTAGCTATTCTGAAACCATACTAGCTACTTTGAACGGATATTAAAAAAAAAACATTAAAGTTGCACTGCCCTGCCCAATGATGAGGGGTTTGGGATTTTTTTTTTTCTTCTGGTAGGACTTCTATTTTCTAGCTGGATGGTGACATCATACATTTATGTTAGTTCTTGTCTTAATGATTCTTGGGGTGCTGCTTTGCCATAACTCTGCCTTAGAAATCTGCCTTTTATTTGCCTAGAATGCTGGTAAATTGAGCAGCACAAATGTAACCCCTGTGTCCTCCTACAGTCGAAGTTTGTGATGTTCCCCTCTGGAGTAGATTTCTGTGTACAGAAGGCCACAGAATGGCACTTCGGGGTGCTCCCAGAGATGGAAGTACAGAAGTTTGATATTTCTTTGAGGTTTGCCAGTATATGATATTTTGTTGGCTTCATTATATTTAGTGTTGAGAAACTCTCAAATCTGACAGATGTTTCCAGAATGATTTTGGATTCAGCGTGTAGCCTCTTTTACTCCTCCCTCACGTCAGCCCTGTCCACTCATTACAACTATCATCTCTTTCAAACAGAACGTGACAAAGGCAGGAGAGGATTTTCCAGTGGCCTGTGTTCGACATGGGCTGGTGGGAAGCCTCCCTCCCCTGACCTGCTGAGCGGGGCGTCCTGGGCCACCGCTGATGACCGCAGCACCTTATCCTTGGGTTTCCCACACTGCTGTTGATACAGCTTCAGCCTTTGCTTTTTGGGCTTCTTACTCCGTGAAAGCACTCTGAGCCCCAAGGGGCAAGATCTGTCTTGTCTCAGTACCTTCCATGTCTTCCGTAGGTGTCACCAAGCGCCCAGCCAGTGTTCAGTTGACTGAAGGAAGGCATAAGCAAAGCAAGCTTAGCAATTTGCTTATTTATAACATTTTAAGTTTTGTGTTTTAGAAGGATGAAATGTTTTTGGTTCAACCGAACAAACATTGACTGAGCACCTGTATATCAAGATACTGAATGTGCAAAGGTGAACTGGGTACCAGTTTCTTTTCCACCTCCGGTTGTAAATGGCGTAGCTCTCAGAAGGCATGTTCCTGCTGGAGATGACCTGTGTTGAGCTTTGAGCAGCATTGGGCATACCCGTGTCTCCATAGCAGCTTTCCTGATCACACCCGTCAAAGGAGAGTTTGGGTACCCATCTCCTCTGCCCCTAGATGCCAGTTATAGCACTTAACCACAGGGCATCCTGTCCGCGTGTATGTCTCTCTAGGCTCCTGGAGGGCAGGCACCGGGAAGTTTTCATAATTCCAGTACCTGGTGGGTAGCAGACACAAAATATATCAAACAGAAGGCACTGTGTGCTTGTTCAGCATGAACAGATGAATGACAAGGCAGTGGTGATGAGAACAGAGCAGAAGGAAGGGCAACGTACAGATTCATGTTCATTATGTTTCTGCTGATTCACTTACCTACCTGATGGACTGGAATAGAAATTTTATACTAGCAGTAAAAAAAATAATGAAATAAAGTAAAATATGCTAAAGGGAATTTCAAACATTTAAGGCTCATTTACATATCAACGTTAATGTTTAACATTCATATTTTCAAATATTCATATTTCAGAAACAATCCCAATACTAATGGATAATAGTCCTTTGTATATTTGATGGCAATAAGTTACTTGAAAGTTCGTGAACGATCATTAACTCATTGTAGCTTTCTACCAGATTAGTACAGATTAACAGTTGTATTTTGCCTCAAAGGCTTTTGCAGTTACTGAGGGTATTATTAACAACAAGCTGGTTAACACAGAGAGAAACCTGAAATATTTTTAGCTGGTGGGAAATGAACTGTATCATGACTCTAGGAAGTGATATTTATTTTAGTTTAGCAAATGAGCTCTCCGGAAGACCCGGGAAAATACATGTCTTGAGGTTTTCCCTGCAGAGGCTCAGTTGTGGCTGCCGTTAACAAGAGCAGCATGGTAAGTCTCCTCCTCTTTCTTGGTGGCCCTTGAACTTGGGTTCCTCTGGGGTTCAGAGGATCCTGTTTCTGGGTTTGAGGCACAGGACTAGGTAGATGAAAATGGTATGTTGTGCAGAGGCTCGTTAACACAAGGGTCTAGACCTTGGCTCTCTGTCACCTGGGGTTCTCTCCTGGGCTCAAGGCTCTTTAACTGGGTGCAGGACCTGAGAGTCTGGCTCACCAGCCCAGACCTCTTCCTTCTGCCCGACCTGCCGACCACCTGCTGGATGTATGCTGTCTGCTTTCCATCCCGCTGAATTGTGAAACTTGACATTTACAGCTTATCGCCCTCTTTTTCACTCATTCCCCTAGCCCCCCCCCTCAATTTTTCCTCGTGAGATACCCCTTTTCATGTCCACTCTCTTCCTATCTTTGTGCAGCCCCCAGACAGTCAGCTACCATATTTCATCAAATTATTTTCAACAGAATGCTTTTCTCATATGTATTTCTTTTCAAATCATCTTACTGCCATAGCAGTTTAAACTTTTTTTTGCTTCCTTAAACCATGTTTTTGTAATGTTTTCCACACATATGGTTTCCTTGCCTCTGTTCTCTTTTTTCCTTCTTTAGGATACTGCTGCAGATACAAACCTTTCTAGAACGTTCGCTGCCGTTAACATGTCACCCTTCACCCCTCTCCCCGCGGTTTTCTTTCCGTACATACCGCACAAGGCTCTATTTTGCCTTCTTGCCTACACAGGTCCAAGTGTGAATCACTTGGCTTGCCATTAATATTCTGTGTGAGCTGATCTCTGCCACATTTATTCATATGGGTATGCCAAAAGTTCCTGTTGCTAGGTAAGCACTGTGAGAACTGTACGCAGGGACACAGTTCTTGCTGTCCACAAGCTTCATCTAATGAGAAATATATACAGTTGACCCTTGACTTGCACGGACCCACGTGTATGTAGATTTTTTTCTCCAGTAAGCCCATTGGAAAAATTTTCAGAGATTCGCTATAATTTGAAACAGGTCACAGATGAACCATGTAGCCCAGAAATATTGAAACATTAAGAAGTTGCATGTGTCATGAATGCATAAAATATTTGTAGATCCTAGTCTATTTTATGGTTTACCACCATAACATACACAAATCTACTGTAAACAGTTAAAATTTATCCAAATGTAGGTTCGCAAACACTTGGAGACCATACCTGGTGTCACTTGCAGTTCAGAGAAATGTAAACAGACACAAAATGCAGTGTTAAATAATAACAATGAAATTAATCATCCTGCAGTTTCATAGCCACCCCTTAGTGCTGTCCCAGTGAGCGCAGTGAGCTTGAATATTGCCAGTATCTGCTTCCACCCCCGCCTGAGGCTTATCATCTCCACGTGAGCGGTTGGTCTCTCCAGGAAATTGCATATGGCAGTAAAAAGTGATCTCTGGGCGTTCTCACTTATTAGTACTTGAGTTTGGGGAGTTCAAAGTCGTATGTGGATTTTTGTCTGCGGCAGGGGAGGGTGTCAGTGCTCTCAACCCCGAGATTGTCCAAGGGTCAGCTAATCACAGGGGGGTTAGATCATTGCTTTTGGTTGTCATGTCTCTTACCTTCTTTAGCCTGGAACATGGCCGCAACCTTTCGTGATCTTTTATGGCATTGACGGTGTTGAAGAATACAGTAATCCCTTCCTTTCTTCAAAAGCATGTTTCTTATTTTTATTTATCTGATGTTTCCTTGCGGCTAGATGCATTCTTGGTCAGAGCACTACATAGGTCACATTGTGTCCTTCTCAGAGCATCACACATGGAGGCACATGTGTTCATCTGTCTTTATTGGGATGTTTATTTTGATCACCTGGTCAAAGTATTGGTGAATTTCTTCACTGAATAAATACCATGTTTTTTCTCCCTTTAATAAAAAGCAGTTTGTGGGGAGACACATTTAAGACAACGTAAATGTCTTTTTCTTCCTTGGACTTTCTCCCCAGATTGATAATTGATCATTTTTTCTAGAATCACTTTTTACTGTTATGGTTGCAAAGGGCTTACCCCTTTGCACTGTGGCACCCCCCTCTCTACCAGTGAGGCTTCATCATTCTGTCATACTCCGGAATTCTCCCTTCTCCTCTGTTTAATTCATTTATATGGTATTCTTATAGACTCATGACTTCCTGTTTTTTAATTATTTATAGTTTGCTACTGTTTTTAATTGTTTTGGTCTTCAGATTGTCCCAGATTTGGCCAAGGAAGCCACTTCAGTGTGCAACATGTCACCATCTTTTTTTTTTTTTTTTTCTTTATTGAGCACTTCCTTATTTTCTGTCAAACACAAGATGTTCCAGGCTCATCGTGTCCGTACCCTGATCCTAGGTCTGGAAACACCGCTTTTTTTGAGTGGCCCTGGTTCCTTTAATGGAGAATGGTGTTTAGTGACCAAGAGCTGAGCGTTAGGTATGCTCACTGTTCCTGGGTGTCCTTCTGTTGTGTGAGCCTTTAATGAAATTGGAAACCAGCTGCCCTGATTTTCCAAGGGAGAGACTTTCTTTTCAGACTAGGGAGAAACTATAGCTGACTGTCAGTCTTTGGTTGCTTTAGGAAATGATTGGGCAAAGGGGTCTGTCAATTGCCTATATTCTTGTATTTATTTTTTTTTAATTTTTTTTTTAATGTTTATTTATTTTTGAGACAGAGAGAGACAGAGCATGAACGGGGGAGGGTCAGAGAGAGAGGGAGACACAGAATCTGAAACAGGCTCCAGGCTCTGAGCGGTCAGCACAGAGCCCGACACGGGGCTCGAACTCACGGACCGCGAGATCATGACCTGAGCCGAAGTGGGCTGCTTAACCGACTGAGCCACCCAGGCGCCCCTATTCTTGTATTTAAAGGAGAGAATGAAGCTCATTGCATGAATGCAAAGAAGTGTCTGAATTGTATAAGGACTCACTTTGGAATTACTGTTTCAATACTATAATCACGGACACCTCATGGAAAGATAATACTTTGGACTAATGCTCAACCTTTACTTTGTATGACTTACCTCCTTTGTTTCACTTTCCCCTGTGAACATCAGGGAGAAGCCTTGTCATTTTGGCAAACTGGGAAATTGATTTGGGAAGGCCTGTAAACTTCTTGAAGATTCTTGAATGAGGGGCGCCTGGGTGGGTCAGTCGGTTAAGCGTCCAACTTCGGCTCAGGTCATGAACTCGTGGTTTGTGGGTTCGAGTCCCATGTCGGGCTCTGTGCTATCAGCTGTGCTGATAGGACAGAGCCTGGAGCCTGCTTCGGATTCTGTATCTCCCTGTCTCTCTGCCCCTCCCCCACTTCTCTCTCTCTCAAAGATAAACATTAAAAAAAAATTAAAAAAAAAAGATTCTTGAATGAAAGGCAGTTATTATTAACAATTTCATAATTCTAGAACCCTGCAAGAATATCTTTACTAAATATATATGTCTGCAGTATGTAAAAAAAAACAAAAAACCAGTCTCAGGAATGTAATTTAATTTTTGTACCCCTTTAACTTTGAATATTTGATTACATATAAATTTTTTGAGAAGTGTTTTTTTTGGAAATCTTGTATTTTGAAGAATTTTAAATTTACATAGAAATTGTTAAGTATAGTACAGAGAAATCCCATTTACATTAAACCCGGATTCAATGTAACATCCTGCCTTATTTGCTTAATCATTGTCTGTCTTTTTTTAAAGTAAGTTGCAGACATCATGCTCTTTTAGCCCAGATACTTCATTGTGTATTTCTTAAGAACAAGGATATTGCTCTTACATAACCACAGCACAATTAGCAAAACCAGGCCCTTTAATGCTGGTACAATGTTAAACCTGTAAGCCTTCCTCAGATGTTGCCAGTTGTCCCAATAATGCCCTTCATGGCAATTTACCTCTGCCTTTCAGCTGCCAACCCAGAATCCTGTGTCACATTAGTGGGCAAGTCTCTAGTCTGGAGCATTAACTCAGTCTGTCTTTGTGTTTCATTAGTGATATTTTGGAAGAGTAACTGGCCAGTTTTCTTTATAGAAGGTCCTCTTCCCTTGGGTTTGTGTGATGTCTACTGAAGACTGGATTGAGGTTGTGCATTTTTGTTGGGGACACTGTAAGTGATGCTCTGTCCTCTGTGGGTGTCATCAGGAGTGGTGCTGGTTTCATTATTTATAACATTACCTTTTTTGCTGACTTGATTCAGGTGATATCCACCAGGTATCTCGTTTTCCTTTTGTAATTTATAAGTGAGCAGACTATTTAAAAAATAAGGATTTTTTTTTTCTTTTGAAAAGAACCCATCCGTATTTGAAAATATTGGAAAACAGAAAAGCACAAAGTACATTATGAAATTGGCTTCAACCATCCTAGATATAGGTACCTGCTAATAAAGTTTTGGTGTTTTCTTCCTTCTCAAGTGTGTTTTGAGCACCTGCTACTTCCTATTCTAGACTAAGGGGATATCACAATGAATAAAATGTGCTCTCATGGCGCTTACATTCTAGTGAATAATAATAGCTATTATTTCTTTACTTATTGAGATACTGTAGCCAGATTCTCGCACAGAGAGTCGTGACACAGACTTTTCTTTCCAGGAAGCAACTTCATTCCTGCCGGCACCGCTCAGATGGGCTCGTACCCGAAGAACTGAGCACCAAACATCATGTGGCATAGTTTTTTATACATTGTCGATTTTTTTTTGTCTCCCATATATGGTAACACACACAAACATGTAGTCTGATTAAGTGGTCTCATGTTACAGGGTCATGAGGGATGTTATCATGTATGTGCATAGCCAGGCTACCTTGAAGCGCCCCCCCCCCCATTTTTTTTCTTTCCTTAGGGAGGGGACCCTACCACAATATAAATGACAAATAACATGGTATTCGTTTTAGGTGTACAACATAATGATTTGATATATGTATAGATTACAAAACGATCATGAAAATGAGTTGAATTAATATCCACCCACACATAGTTACACATTTTTTTTTCCTGGTGATGAGAACTTTTAAGATTTACTCTCTTTGCAACTTTCAAATATACAATACAGTATAATAACTGTGGTCACATCCGTTATATGTTACGTCTGCATTACATTGATTACAATTATTATTTGTTGAACATGTTATTATGTCCCGTGAACTGCTCTAGGTGCTTTACTTTTATCACTTATTTAATTCGTACAACCTTATGAGGGAAGTGTGATTGTTCTCTCTTACAGCAGAGAATTTAACATATCCAAGAGGTTAAGCAGTTAGAAATTGACATGCCATGCGGTGATTCAGCCAGAGATCATCCTCTTACCCACCATGGCATGTTAATACATTAAAAGCCAAATTTGAAAGTTAGAAAACAAATTGACTTAAGGTGGTGATAATATATTGTTAAAAAATGTTTATTTTGAGAGAGAGGGAGAGAGAAATGGGCAGAGAGGGAGGGAGGTAGAGAGAGAATCCCCAGTAGGTACCACACCCAGTGAGGAGCCTGATGCAAGGCTCCATCCCATGGCCACCAGATCACGACCTGAGCAGGTATCAACAGTCAGACCCTCAACAGCTGAGCCACCCAGGTGCCCTAGGTGGTGCTAATACTGATCTTTCGCCAGCTGAACTCGGGCACCATTGTTAGCCACGAGCTGGGATGCTTTGTACTTGGCTAGGATTTTCTGATAGGCAGCCCTCCACCATCCTCCTCATAAGCACTCACCCCGTTTCCCAGGCCTTGTCCATTCCCACACCGTAATCTTCTCTCTCCCATCCCTCTCCTGCTTTGCCCTTCCCTGTGCCATTTTCCTCCTGATCCAGATGCTGTCCCCAGTGAAAGGAAGGCCCCGGGCATAACTAGGATCTCGGGGGCCTGGAGAGTCTGTCAGCAAGACGATGGGTCTCCTAGGAAGAGAAAATCCTTGATCTAGAAAAGGGAGATCTGTTCTTTGAATTCCAGGTTGGAAGTCTGGGGAAAAAAACGTTTGTTTACTTATTTTTTTTTAAGTTTATTTTTGAGAGAGAGTGAGTGGGGGAGGGGCAGAGAGAGAGGGAGGGAGGGAGAGAGGGAGGGAGGGAGAGAGAGAGAGAGAGAGAGAGAGAGAGAGAGAGAGAGAGAGAGAAAATGAATGAGAATACCAAGCAGGCTCTGTGCTGAAAGCGGGGCTTGGACTCCCGAACCGTGGGATCATGACCTGAGCCAAAGTCAAGAGTTAGACGCTTAACCGACTGAGCCACGCAGGTGCCCTTGTGTTACTTACTAATAAATATGTAAAGGTGATTATGGTACTGTTAGTACTGTATGTCTACTATATACCCGAGTTAAAGATGGGGAGAACTGAGACCGCGGCTACCATATAAAGTTCTGTTTTTCTTGGCAAATAAGTGACTGACTGGCATTTAGGACTACGGTGCCTTCATATTTGGGGGATCACCAATAGTAACAAGATGGGGCCTGGTATAGGTTGTCTTTTTCCATTAGTTCTTTTGGCATCTGTCAGCAGAAATAGTCCAGATTCAAAAAAGTGTCAGGTTCGGGAATACATTTCCCATTAATGCAGAAGCATGGAAAATACCGTTGTGAGGAGAGCACTCTGTTTCTTCGGTTTACTGGAGAAGCGGAGATGTAGAACCTCTCTTCCTGGGGCTTCACTCAAGAACGTCTTGAAAATTGCCCTCGTTAGTAAGTTCATCTGTGGTGGTTAGATGCGTGACAGACGTAGTTACCGGGTAGCCAGGTTGATCTGTCTGTTCATTCCATGGGGCTTGTCCTTCCCATGAGCAACAAAATCATGTACCGGAATATTCCTCAGGGAAGGTGTGGTTACAGCAATCATCTCAACCAGAGTTCTTTTTAGATCTGTTTTTCATCCTTACTTTTCAGGCACCACCGCACTGGCCTAATCGTGCACCTCCCGTCTGCATCACTGTAGGTGCACTGTCCCTGCAGTGAAACCGGAGCCATGTGGCCCACGGCAGAGTGACAGTGTTGACTGTCTGCTCCCGTGACTTTGGGAGGGCAGAGGGTGCTCCTCCAGGGAAGACAGGTGCTTTCGTCCCGGGTGCCTTTGGAATCTATCTGAATTTCAGGTGGCTCTGAGGTGAATGAGGCTTCTGGGGTCCCTTCTCTTTAATATTTTGGGTAGTTTGACTTAA
Organism: Panthera uncia; assembly: GCF_023721935.1. Lineage (NCBI taxonomy): Eukaryota > Metazoa > Chordata > Mammalia > Carnivora > Felidae > Panthera > Panthera uncia. The sequence goes on from NW_026058562.1 coordinate 10,931, forward strand.
CATTAAAAAGAAAACCATTGAAGCTATGAGAGCTTTAAAGCTTCTTTATTTTGCGAGTGAAGAAAGAGGTTGATGTTAGCCATCTCCTCTGTCCTCCATTAAAAGAAGGCCCCAGATATCACTTAATATCTTGGGCACAGAGTCTTCTAGCAAGATAGTGGGTCTCATGTGGAAATCCCTGATCTTGAGAAGGAAGATATATTCCTAGACTTCCAGGATACTTATCTAGGTGGAAAAAAAAAAAAACAAAAAAAAAACCCAGATGTTTTGTTTTGTTTTGTTTTTCTTTAAAAGTCCACAGTGTTAAATAATTTAGGCTGGCAGGCCATACAGTCTCGGGGAACCGCTCAACTCTTCAGGGGCTCATTATAGTACAAAAGCGTGGCCCGGCGTAAGACTTTACCTATGGACGCTGAAATTTGAACATCAGATAATTTTCACATGTTAAAAGATTTTTTTTTTTCAACCATTTAAAAGTGTAAAAAACCTTTCTGAGCTCTTGCGCCATATAAAAACAAGCAGAGAGCTGGATTGTGCCCGCGGGCCCGCCTGTGGTCTAAAGGATGAAACTTCAGAGCTCTCATTTTTTTTTCCAGGTTATAATGGTATTTCGATACCTTGAGAAGTTTGTTCTTCTCACATGTGCTGCAGACATTTTAGCTGGTTGCGGTTTATCATGCCAACGGGTATTAAAATTTTACCAGCCTAAGCTTTTCAAACATGTTTCCAAGAAAAGGACTTAGGCATGAGTCTCCATTATAATTCTAAATAGCGACTGCAGCCAGGGATAATTCTGTTGTACCGACTGTGCTGTTGCTTGTGTTAGGGTGCTTTGGAACTTTCCAGTTCGGCATTTGTACGTAGTAAGTCACAGCTCATTTGTTGCTCATTGTGACTTCTTACGTGTTGCACTGAGCACATTTGAGCCCCTACCATGTACACAAAGCACTGGGAATAAGTGAAGAAATAGGCCTTCGAGGCTTTAGGAAATATTTTGAACTCTGTTTCCAGAATCAACCTGTTGGAGCATTTCTGTTAATAGGCTTGGTCCTAAGTTTGATGTTACGATTTCTGGTTTTCGGTGTTTAATGGAACTCTACCTGCTGCTCCGTTTTGCTGCCAGGCTTGGTAAATTGTGGCCACAGGGTGGCATGGTTCTCTAATAGACTTCATTGGTGTTAAAATGGAAAAGAAAAAAATACTGCAAGGCATGAGAATTCTCTCCCCTATTGTAGCCTGGCTTTCTCTAAGTTGGTTTTTCCATAGTGCATTATTGTTTTTCTTTTTTTTCATAGTGCATTATTAAGATTTAGATAATACTAAACCCCAGTGCTTTAAACCTCGGTGCTTTAAAATCTTTTGTTTATGGAGACAACATGAATTGTATAATGTTTATGATTGGGAAGATGGTAATTAGAACTGTATTTTATAGATTATATTTAATTTAGACAGTAGCCTCAATTAAAAAAACTAACCTGTAAAAACTAGAAAGAATATTTGTGAATAAATGACAGAGATGTCTTCTCAGTGGTTGCAGAGTTATGGCAACGGTACTGGCAAGTTTCTGATCTGATTGCAAGGGTTTGATGGAGGGTTGGGTAAAGAAGGGTAGGGATTCCAGATGGTCAGGAAACAGATTAGTAGAAAAGTGACCGTCCCATCCATGTAGATTAAGAATATTATCGTAGGCTGAGAGCAGAATATGTTCCAAGAGTTTTCGTATATTAGCTGGAGGAAGAGAATGTATTATCTCCATTTGTATAGACAAGGAAAGTAGGGTTAGAGGATTTGAGTCAAGTCTTTGTGGGTGGAGTTTAAACCCAGACTTGCCCAGAGCCCAGACGAATGCTCTTTGCACTCGTCCAGGCAGGCTCAGTGGAGACTGTCCTTGTTGCAGAATGGGTGGATTTGGCAGCGATGTCTGGGGTGTAGAATTCAGAGTTGTTGCTCTGGGCAAGGGGCATTCTGGGCACAGGGATGTGACTGTTTAATATGCCTCCTCCATCCTCTCGGCCTTATTTTTGGATTCTTTTGGTTGGATTCCTTTCTTTTTAATACCCATTCATCAAGTAAATATCCCAAATGTTACCTTGTTAGTTTTCTCCTTTGTCTGACCACCTCCACTGAAAAGTAAGCTTTTAGGAGCACAGAGGTCTTCTTTTCAGATCATTTTGTATTCTCAGTGCCTACAATTCTTCCTGGCACACAAGTGCTCAGTGTTTATGTTTGTATAACCTTACTAGAAATGATACATTTGATTTTTCCCTAAATTTGATGTTTTGTGAAGGTAGACTCCCAGGAGGAACCTGACTAATGCAGGCTTGCTCTGTCTTTCCTTTCCTAGGGCGACTGTGTGGTTACGGTGTTGCTGGCTGAGGAGGACAAAGTTGAGGATGATGTAGTTTTTTATTTGGTATTTTCGGGTTCCACCCTCCATCACTGCACAAGTACACGGAAGGTCAGTGCTGATACGCTGGAGACCATTGCTCCTGGTAAGTACTGGGTGGAATCTTCACTGGCCTTTGCTGGTTCTCAAATACTTTTTTTTTAAAAAAACTGTTTTATTTGTTTATTTATTTGTTTGTTTTTGAGAGAGAGAGAGAGAGAGCACAAGCAGGGGAGGGGCAAGGGTGGGTGGGCACAGAGGATCCAAAGCGAGCTCCATGCTGACCAGTTGATAGCAGTCAGCCCGGTGTGGGGCTCGAACTCATGAACCTGAGATCATGACCTGAGCCAAAGTCGGATACTCAACTGACAGAGACACGCAGGCATCCCTGATTCTCCAACACTCTTATTCTGTGTTCATTAGTGTGGAGTAAGAGGAAGAATGGATCAGGGTGACAGAACTCTTTCTCGTCAGATCTTTATTTTAAATACACATTAAGGTAAAACATTTTGTTTATATATTGCTTATTCTACGAAAATCTGAGACTCACTAGAAATTAGCAAAATAAAATGGTGTCATAAGTTGAAAGATAAAAATTAGGATCAGCCAAAATATTAATTTATTAGAATATTGAGGTTTGGGGGAAAGTAAAACATGTGGAAGATTCAGGTTCTCACGTGGCTACCGTGCTGTGACTGCAGATTTGACGCTGAATGTCACAGGGGCAAAAGCAGAGGTAGAACGATAAGTAACATATGCCTCAGAATCTAAGAGGGACCTAAGAATCTTTCATAAAAGCCAAACTTTCCAAATTATGGTTCATGGTGGAACGAGGACCATGTTTAATCACTGTTTAACAGAATTCAAAGGGGAAAGTATTTACTCGTTAAAAATTCTTTACAAAGTCACAAAGTCCTTGCTACTTCCACCGGAAACAGCTGAAAAAATGGCTGTCTCTTCACCTATCGCAGTACCTAAAGGTGTGCCGACGTGTGTTCCGAGATGAGCTCATTTCCTTAACTGGCCTTGTTTCACAGTTAACAATTGACCACTTTTCATCAGAATGCAAAACAGGGCACATTGAGGGGTAAACCCCTAAGAAGTGTTGACAGTTAACTTGTTCTTTAGACAATAAAGTAGACTTAGTTCTTCCTGAAATGTTTCTTGTTCCCAGTGTTTTTATATAACACTAATTCCACTGTGTTGAAATAGGTGGTGTAAAAAAACTACTACTTTACCAAGGGCTTTTAATATCTAGTCTTGCCAGTACTGGATCCTGTTGCCAGTTTTTCATTGCTGTGCCATTTAATATAAATTAGCTTCATGTCTGATACCCACCAACTGCTGGAAATTATCCTACAGTTAAGAACTGAGGTTTATGACAGTTGAAAGCTGTATTTAGCTTTCTGCTTGGCAGCAGTGGTTTTCAAAAATATAGTACAGAATTTAAAGATTCTTGACAATTCCTATGAATATCTGCCCCCCCCCCCGGCCCCCCACCCCTGCAAATTTTTAGGGATTGAAAATTTAACAAGGAGTTCAGGATAGATACTGATTTCTTCTTTAAAGCGTATTAAGTATCCTCCTCTGTAACCTAAAGCTCCAAACATCTTGTTTCCTGTGATGTATATCGTGTCAGAAAGGCTTATCTGGAACTTGAGGTCCCCTCTGGAGCAGGTGCCATCCAGTGTCACCTTTGCTAAACACCTGCCACGTGTGAGAAACAGTCCTCAGCAAGGAGAGTCGTCAGTCCCTGACTGGCGCACGTGTAAGAAAGAGTGTCCGTAGATACGGGGAGGATGCCAGTAGCTGTAAGAGAAAGGTCAGGGGTATCAAGGATGTAGCCCTGCATCCTAGTTGCGGTCCTCAGTCCCAAGTACCAGCAAAGTCCAGCCCCTGGGAGATGGATATGCCCGGCAGCTCTTGTACCTTCGCTGGCAAGGCACTGACATCAGGATGGACGCTTATTTTCCTGAGTTTCATAAGCCCCTTGTACTTGTACGACAGCCCAGAGCTCTGAGTTCGTTCCAGACCCTTACTGATTTCCAACCTTCCTTCCTGAACTCTGGTTCCCATTTCATCCCTTGCCTTTGGTGGTGGTGGTTGTTGTTGTTGTTGTTGTTCTTCTTCTTCTTCCTTTTTTAAAATTTTTAAATGTTTATTTTTGAGAGAGAGCACAAGTGGGGGAGGGTCAGAGAGAGGGAGACACAGAATCCGAAGCAGGCTCCAGGCTCCAAGCTGTCAGCACAGTCCGACTTGGGTCTCGAACCCGTGAGCTGTGAGATCATGATCTGAGCCGAAGTCGATACTTAACCGACTGAACCACCCAGGTACCTCCTTGCCTTTGGCTCTAAACCTCTTTACATGTCTCCGTCCCCCTCTTTTCCAGCCACATCCATCTCTGGGTGTCCTTTAGTGCACTTATCGACTCTGAGTACCCTTACCCTGCCGACCCCAGCGAACCAGAATGGATATTATACTCTGCTGCTTTCTCCTAATTTGATTTAAATCCTCAGAAATCATCCCTGACCCATTTGCATGGGGCCTGGAGTCCTAGTTCCTGCCTTCTCTAGTTTCCACTAATCAACTCTCCCCTCCTGTAAATTGTGGTCTCTGGCACCTCCCGTGTTCCCGGTCAGGCCTACGGGCCCAACCGCCTGTCCCCTTCTCTCTCCAGTTGGACTGCACGGTCTTCTCCTCATTGAGTTCACTCAGGATGATGACAAGAGGTGCCCGAGCACAGCAGAGGTGACAGAGGCTTCGAGTCCCTACAGGACCCTCTTGTACAAGCAGGCCAGGCGGAATGGCAAGCTGCACTCTAACCCGTGGACCTTTGATACGGATGCACAGTAGCAGTGAGGCCCCGGTTGGTGACTCAGAAGCTCTGTTCACTGTTTAAGCAGAGGGGACTCCTGAATGGAGCCTGTTGCTCTGGTCAGCATGCAGGAGCTCCTCCCGTTCAGCTGCTACATCTGCTGTAGTCATTTGTGGACGTGTAGGGATGGACATCTTGGGGTTTGAGTTAGATTTGAATCTCTTGTTTATATCATGGCATGAATATTTTAGCCTAGAATTAAACTGCCTTAAGTCGGTTTTTAGGGACATCTTAGACTTGTTTCTTACCTCCCTTCAGCTCTCTACTGAGCTGTCACCTTCTCAACGAGGCCTTCCCTGTGAGGCCTTCCCTGTCCACCTTATAAAAATATACAGCGGCCTCCCCTCTGGACTCCCTCTTGCCCTTTTCTGATTTTTTTTCCATTGCACTTACCAACTTCTAACATGTATATTTCATTTATCTTACTTATTTTCTACTTGCCTTTGCTGAAGTCAGCTTCGTGAGGGTGTGGATTTCTGTTTTGTTGGTGTATGCTAGGAAGGCTGTTAGTAATCCCTACCATTTGCTGGAACCGCTTTTCTACTGTATTTGAATTCATCCCAATTCTCGGAAGCCGCTCTTCTAGAAAGGTTGTGCACACATGTGTACGCACACACATACACATGCACACACAACCCCTGCACCCTTTCTTTTGAAAAACGCAAAAGGAGTTTGATCTGGCTTCTTGAACTGAATTCTTGGCTTGAGGGCAGGAGTCAGTGTTCTCTTTCCAGTATCTACCTATGGTGATTTCTGGGCCTCAGTGAGCTATATTGACAGCCTCAGATTTCTTGTCTGCTGCGGGCAATGTCAGAGTAGTGAGGATTCTTCATGGAAAGTGCTTGCTTTGTGCATCCTGGTTACCAGATGCAGCAACGGCTACTGGGAGGGGTGTCTGTGCACCCTTTTTGCTCCTGTGTGAGACCAGCTCCTCTGGGCCTCGTCAGTTGGGTGCACTCTGGGAAGAAAAAGAGCTTTGTGTCTTGTTCTTGCTTTTAATGTCATGTTTCATCCAGATTGCTGGCTCTGATATTTCTTTGAGTTCTCTGCATGTTTCACTGTCAATGTTTTGTCACATTTTAGTTTTTACTAAAACCAGATGATTGATTGACCTTCAAAAGGCAGCTACTTCTTAATGTTAGTCTCTAACCTTTCATTATTTGGGGATGGAAGAGAGAAAGAAACCTTTCTAACTTGGCTCCTTTAAAAAAGCTTTTTAACTTCAGATACGAAAATTATTTTCCTTTTTTTCTGTTTTTTCACTTTTTTGCTTGTTTTCTTTTTTTTTTTTTTCATTTTCTTTTTCAACGTTTTTTATTTATTTTTGGGACAGAGAGAGACAGAGCATGAACGGGGGAGGGGCAGAGAGAGAGGGAGACACAGAATCGGAAACAGGCTCCAGGCTCCGAGCCATCAGCCCAGAGCCTGACGCGGGGCTCGAACTCACGGACCGCGAGATCGTGACCTGGCTGAAGTCGGACGCTTAACCGACTGCGCCACCCAGGCGCCCCCTTTTTTGCTTGTTTTCTAATGAAAGGTTAGAATGAATTGTATATGTGTGTTTAATTATAAGTTGTAAAGGCTTAGGGCACCTGGGTGGCTTAGTCGGTTGAGCATCTGACTTCAGCTCAGGTCATGATCTCACGGTCCGTGAGTTTGAGCCCCGCGTCAGGCTCTGTGCTGACATCTTGGAGCCTGGAGCCTGCTTCAGATTCTGTGTCTTCCTCTCTCTCTGCCCCTCTCCCACTGTGACTGCCTGCCTCTCTCTTTCTGTGTCTCTATCTCTCTCAGAAATATAAATAAGTTGTAAAGGCATTAAAAAATTTTTTTTATGTTTATTTTTATTTTTGAGAGCGAGACAGAGCAGGGGCGGGGCAGAGAGAGAGAGAGATACAGAATTCGAAGAGGGCTCCAGGCTCTGAGCTGTCAGCACAGAGTCCGATGCGGGGCTCAAACACACGAACCACGAGATCATGACCTGAGCATCCAAAGTCGGATGCTCAACTGACTGAGCCAGGCACCCCAGTTGTAAAGGCATTTTAAAGTAATCTTTTCTTGCCTTTCTACCATCAAAAAGCTGTGGACATGATGATTCCCCTTTTTTCGTAAAGTAAATACAGTATAGTAAAAGTAGTAACATCTAAGGGGGCAGTTAGGTGGAGGCTTTGGTTTCTACTTTATTTGCCTTTGAATTGTTTGAATGCTTTACAAGTGAGTGTGTTACAAAAACATATATAGTAATTTTTAATAAAAATTTTTTGAAGACTGAAAATAATGCTGTTTCTTTTGAAAATAAAGCCATCTGAGTGCTTAATTAACACTAGACAAACAGGCTTTATTTTTTATTTTTTAACATATATTTTTCTGTTTTTTTTTTTTAAGTTTTTGAAAATTTATTTTGAGAGAGAGAGAACAGGTGTGAGTGGGGGAGGGCCAGAGAGAGAGAGAGAGAGAGAGAGACAGAGAGACAGAAAGAAAATCCTAAGGAGGCTCCGCTTTGGTGGCACAGAGCCAGACTCGGGGCTCAAACCCACGAACTGTGACATCGTGACCTGAGTCGAAACCAAGAGTCGGATGCTTACCCAACTGAGCCACCCAGGCGGCCGCAGACAAGGTTGGTAATAAAATATTACATGCAAAATACGAATTTCTGGTTTAAGAATATAATTTGCTATGAAATAGAGCCTGAACTGGAAATACATCTCTAAAGACAAAAGGTATTGCCTTTGTAATAAATGAAATAAAATATCTCCATTCTTTTTTCTTTGTATGAAACAAATCCAACCCCAAATCCCATCTTAACTAAATGTTGATTTTCCTTTAGAGATGGAACTGAGGTTTTTCTTTAAAAGTCTTACGCAGGACTGGTTAAGTATTGTAAAGAAATCTGAGTATCCTTGGAAGGTAATTCTTGAGGGATATGGAGTACTGTCTAACTGTGTTCATTTTTATTAGTGACATGTTAATTTAGACCAAGCAAACAATGATTTCAGAATAGAAAATGAGCAGGATGTTTAGTGGATGCTGTATATACTATTTTCCTGAAAGGCTTTGATGCAGGGTCTCTCATAAAATGAAATCTTTTTTCACCATGTCTATTTACTTTTAGAATTCGCGGCAAAGTTTCTTACTAGACAGGAAAACTACAAGCATTCACTGACCTAAAATTTGACTCAGCTCTTGTATTTTTATTTCTCACTCATCAAAGGGAAAGTAGTATATATAGTAAACTTGACATTAAAACAATAAAAAGGAAAAAAATCTATTTGCTGTGATCAGAATTCCTTTCAGGCTTATTAAAAATCAGTGATTATAGCCCAGGTCTTAGTAAGTCGTCCTACACGTAAAACACAATGTGTCTCTCACTTGTTGTGAACCAAAACCTGTCTCTAGTAGCTGATGTCCAAGGTTGCCAAATCAAATTATACCTTTGGAAAGAAGTTGTAGGCTTTAAACCGGCCTAATTGGAGAGTGCTGGACCCTCCCTCTCTGGCCAAGAAATCTGTTACCTTCTATTGGACACTTTTTAACAGTCTCCCTCTTCTAAAATGTTCCTGCTATAAGGCTTTCTCTAGATGGGTACAATTCTAAATTTTAAAAAACTTTAAAAAGTTACTGTCCCAATGCTAGTTCAGTATATATAGTTGCTATCCTGGAAAAACAAACAGAACTACTTGAAGGGAAAAAAATCTCTGTTGTCTACTGTCCCGGTTGTAATGCTTATGTGGAAGTTGCGTATTTCATCACCTTGGAGCTGTGGATACAGCCCTAGAATCTGAGCCCACATGCATTGTGGGGGAGGCAATGTCCCCACCAAGGAGGTGAAAATTGGTTCCTGGGGGGCAAAAAATTGTACTCTTTATGTAGAAGCACAGACACACCTGTACAAATATATGGTATATCCGTAGCATTAAAGTTTCATTAGATGGCAGGTAAATAGAGAAAAACGTCTACAAAGACTTCAGTGATGGTGGAGGGGGGGGGGGTGGTGACAGTAAATGAAACACTGAGAAATACCGTCTTAGAGTAATAGGCTAGGATATGGTAGATCATGATTTTAGCATTAATCAGCCCCTTTCCCCCCAGAACTGTACATGGTGAAATTCCTGCCTGTTTTTTCCCCACTCTGCTAAAATTCTCTTCCACCAATTTGCACACCTACCATTCGACCAGCAAACACTAGGAGTCGGTGCCTTGCTTGCTCCACCTCATCCTGAAGACTGAAAATTTTCTTTATCCCTACGTAACCGCTTCTTAAACACCTCGCTGCCAAACTGAAATAGTGAAATAGTTTTGTATCTTTCCACCATTGACTGCTTAACGCAGCCGCAGCCGTTCTCTGAGAACATAGATTGTGCTCCCGGGTGGGACCGGGCTTGGCTGGTCCCGCAAGCCCTTCAGGGTTCCTTTTGGGATGGTTGGTAAAACAAAGTCCCAGTTGTTCCCTCCTCAAAAGAGAAGGCCCGGATGGGATGTGGGCCACTTTTAGCTTAATAGGAAATGAAGTAATTCTTGGGTCATGCTTCAGCAGAGTTGTTTATCTGTAGCAATATTTCGTTTCCATGGGTATGGGTGATACGGTGATAAGGAGGCTGCAGGAAGGCTCTCCCAATCTCAGAAGCACACATACCTCCCGATCTGCCAGCTTGAAAAAGGTTGGAATTAGATGCTTTTAAGAGGAGCATTAGCAGTTAATTAGCCTTGTTGCCTCCCAGCTTGGAGGTCCTTACTGTGTTTTTGTTCTGCATTCTCCCTCTTCTGTCTTTTCAGTTCTGTGGAGCCAAAGGCAACTTTTAGTTCCGGGTCTTGCCGCAGAAGCTCTTTGTGGAGTATGGGGAATTTCTTTTCCTGAGTGACCTAAACAGGAACGTTTTTTAATAGCTTAAAAAAAAAACCAGTAACTACCAGTTTTACCAGCCTGTCTCAGGGCGGGTGCCTTGTGCGTGGCCATCTCTGATGTTTCTGAACAATCCAGAAGGTCGGCGGTGGTGGGCTTCAGGGTGGAGTGACTAGTTCAGGGTGACCTAACGCGGGGTGACCTAACGCGTCCACAGCGGGGGCGGGGGGGGGGCAGGGCACACCTGATACTGTCTGACCTGGCAGCCCTTCGCCAGCATACTTCTGGACCGCTGGTTCAGTCTGTCAGGGGCCGACCCCCCCCCCCCCCCCGCCCCTGCCCCATAATTTACTGTGCGCTTTCCGTCATAAAGGAACTGGACCTGATCGTGGGGGTAGATGCAGAAGGCGGTTTTAGAAATGGAATTGAAGGGGCGCCTGGGTGGCTCAGTCAGTTATGCGTCCGACTTCGGCTCAGGTCATGATCTCACGGTCCGTGAGTTCGAGCCCCGCGTCGGGCTCTGTGCTGACCACTTGGAGCCTGGAGCCTGCTTGGGATTCTGTGTCTCCCTGTCTCTCGGACCCTCCCCTGTTCATGCTCTGTCTCTCTCTGTCTCAAAAATAAACGTTAAAAAAAAAAATTAAAAAAAGAAATGGAATTGAAGCTCAGGCCGTGTTTCTTTACCAGTTTGTCGCTCCTCTTCCCCTCTTTAAATTCTCTGGGCTTGCTTCCTTCAGGAGAAGCTTAGTAAATTTCTCAGAACTTCCCTTTTTAAAAGGACTCGTGATTCTTATTTTCCTTCTTTGTTACCAGGAAATTGAGTGGAAGGAGAAAAACATCATGGCAGTAGCTGAAAACCCCACTACTCATCTTTCTGCGGCAGCTTCTGTTTTTATGTAGAAAGAAGTTAAATTGTGACGATTGTATCAAGTTGAAAGTGGTTTCCCATCCCCGTGTCTTTTCAGTGTAGGTGTGGGCATCGTTAATACTTTTATTTTGTGTGCACAAAGGCCCCTGCAGATAGTCGTGTCTCTAGAGCTAATTTATGGCAATAAGACGTTTCGTGTGTGTGTGCGTGCATGCGTGCATGCGTAGCGGGGATTGTTTTATTGCTGGTCTGTATTGTATAAACTTTGTTGGTTTTTAAATGTTTGTTTATTTTTGAGAGAGAGTACACGAGTGAGTGGCAGGGGTGGGGTGGGGCAGAATATCTGAAGTGGGCTCTGAGCTGACAGCAGACAACCTGACACGGGGCTCAAACTCATGAACTGAGATCATGACATGAGCCAAAGCCGGACACCCAACCGACTGAGCCACCCACGTGCCCCTAACCTTTGTTTTTTAACATGCTGGGTTTTTTTTGCCCCAAATGCTTTATCTGAAAGGTTATAAGGGCTTAAAAAATAATGAGAGGGGTGCCTGGGTGGCTCAGTCAGTTAAGCGTCCCACTCTTTATTTCGGCTCAGGTCCTGATCTCACGGTTCCTGGGTTCGAGCCCCGCATCAGGCTCTGCACTGGCAGCATGCAGCCTGCTTGAGATGTTTTCTCTGCCTCTCCCCTGCTCACGTTCTCCTTCTCTCTATGTGTCTCAAAATAAAAATAAATAAACTTAAAACAAATCTTGAGAACCACTGGAGCATAATAGGAAACACTAATGTGAGAGCGTAGCTGGCCAGCCTTGTGCGGTGGGTTTCCAGACAGCAGGGTGAGACGCTTTCTTTTTGGGCGGTAGTGGCTCTCCCAGTGTACTCTTAAGTTATTAATAAAGGCCGATCCAGGACACCCTCAGCCCTCCACTCCTCTTTTACTCCTTGAAAAAGAAGCCTATAATCATACCAAACAAATTGCAGATTTCTGGCACATTTTACTCAGGATGATTCATAGTGTCCTTCAGATTGTGAGTTCATGTCTGAAGGGAAAATGTCAAGTGAACAATCAGATAGTTGCTCCTGGGTTTCTGTTTCATGGCCTTTTCTGATGTTCTGCCTCCCCTGATACACGGTTTTATTTTACACAAAAATGTGTACGCACAGCTGCCAGTAATTCACCCATCCACCCACCACCTTCCAACAGATTTCTTCCGCCAAAGCAGCAGAAAGTTGCCAGTAAACACATGTGCGTGCGCACACACACACGCACACTCGTGGACCGCCTTCAGGGTCTCCCCAGCCTCTGCCAGCCGAGCAAACCAGTGGTTTAGCAGTTCCAGTTACATTTCCGAACACTTTGCCCTTGTGTGCTTCCACAGTTCTGAGTGAGGTTGTCGCTTCACCGTGGCTTTTTTGCACTCAGGCAAACCCTCTTCTGTGGGCATGAGAGTGCGTGTGTGTGTGTGTGTGTGTGTGTGTGTGTGTGTGTGTAGTTGAAGGCCGGGAACATGGTGTGAACTCTGAGTCTGGACAGAAGGAGCGTTTATGGGGCAGTGGACGCTATTTAGTGTCTGTGGCGCTGTAACTCCCTTTCTGGTTCAGGCTTGGATTTCTCACCTTGGCACAGGCTTGAGGAAGGAAACCGGTAAGAACGAATAATGATTGTTCATCTGGGTAGTGTCTATTAAGTTAGTATAAGATCACTTGTAAGCAAGATTAAGTTTTGAAGGCAGAATTCAGTTTGGATCCCAAATTATTCACATTTTCGTCATTGAACTTTGAAACTTGTGATTTTAGTGTTTATTGGCAGTTATTCATATGTACCTCAAGGGGCTGTGAGGAGTGTATAGATTAGCTTAATCCTGGATATGTCGAAAATGCTGTAATTATTGGTGAGGTTCATGAATGAGAACCACACTGTTCTTACTTTAAAGTAATTAATTCTTCCGACTGAAATACGTAGTGTTACATCTATCTTATTTAATTGAAAATGAATCTAGGTTAGGTATGATGTCGTTTGGGTTGGTTATAGTATTGAAGAATTTGAGAAAACTCTTCTAAATTATAGCTCTTTGCTTATAAGACCAGGAGACTGTCTAGATTTTTAAAGTTTACTTATTTATTTTGAGAGACAGAGCATGAGTGGGGGAGGGGCAGAGAGAGAGAGAGAGAGAGAGAGAGAGAGAGAGAGAACAGGAGAGAGAGAATCCCATGCAGGCTCCATACTCAGCGTAGAGCCCAACATGGGGCTCTGTCTCATAACTCTGAGATCGTGACCTGAGCCAAAATCAAGGATTGGACACTTAGCCCACTGAGCCACGCAGGCTGTCTAGATTTAATAGTATTAAAGACATTGTCATTTACCTCAGGACACATAGCTAAAAAGTAAGGAAAATAGGTTTGAACCCAGGTCTGTGCTGTCACTAAGCATCCAGATGTGATCAAATTAATATCCTCTCGAAACTGTAATTTCCATCCCTTGAACTTAACTTCTGCTTCCATTTTTATGCTTTTCAAACTCTTCTCTCTTCTTGGAATCTCTTGCTAACTTTCTCTGCCTGTCCACCTTCCACCTGGTAACATCTACAGGCCATAACTCTGGGGAAACCTTGGGGCCTGTAGGGGCCACTCCCTCGTGCTGTGAATGAAGAAGTTGAGGTCTGGAGAAGCAGAGGTGATCTGAGGTCACACGGCTTAAGATTGTCTCTGGCGTTTTTATTGCTTTCCTGCTGATTCTTCCATGGTACCCTTCCAGTCTTCTTGTACTCAGAAACTTGGGAGAAGGGGCAGACTCTAGAGCCAGAAAGTGGGCTCAAATTCTAATTCTGCCACCGAGGAGCTTTATAACCTTGGCCAGATTACTTAATATTTTTGTGCCTTGGTTTCTGCATCTGGTCAATGGGTATAATAATAGTATCTACCGCGTAGGGTTGCTATGAGGAGTACATGAACTGTTACTTGGAAAGCACAGAGAAGACAGTCGAGCACATAGCAAGTATTCTAGAAGTGTCTGTTAGGTAAGAGAAGATGGGCACCGGCCGTCCGGGTGCTGAGGGCTCTACTGGAGGACCCCGGGCTTGCAGAGCCGAGAGCGGGGTACCTGTCCAAAAGGTCCTTCCGAATGGCCGCCTCCTTCGTGAAGTCTTCCTGCTCTTGCCCACGCGAAACGTGTTGTTCCTCTCCCACCAGTTGCACTGTGCGAGTGTCTTCCAGAACCCGTGCCCTTCTGACTTCCTTTGCAGTTCCCTGCCACGTGTTTGATTCCCCTTATAGACTGCACACCTCTGGAGGGGCTGACACCCTCACCTTACTCGTGTCCGCCTCGTAACCACAGTGCCCTGGGCTCGGGGCATAGCCAGCTGTTAGATACACTGGAACCGTTTGAAAGATACGCTTTCCGCCAGAAAATTCCCCAAACCTCCTACCTGAGTCAGTGGACTTGTTTGTGTTGACATTGTTGTTTTATATCGTTAGGTTGGCTGCTCTTCAAAGAAAGGCTAAGTTTTTTTTTTTTTTTCTGATTTTCATTTCATATGTTGAATGTATAGATTCAGCATATGTATTGAATTGAAATACACATGTGGGTGTCCACACACACACGGGTGTGCACACATACACGCACACATCCCCAGGCAGACAATTCTCCTGTTTCCTATGGCCTTGGTATAAAGAATTCAGCTCGGAAGGCAGCAGGTGTACCTGGTGGAGTTTTGTGTTTATGTGGACACTGATCTCAGCGGCTAATGCGCCTGTTATTCTTGCTTAGCCATGATACAGGCCTGTCATTCAAGTATCAGGCTCCTCACAGGCAGGGACAAACTCTTGCATCAGATATAATAGGCCACATCCCTTGGCATCACATTTGAATAATGGATTCTGCTTCTTAATATCTGTGTGACCTTGGTCACATTGTTTCTTGAAATCTTGTTTTTGTCATCTGTCACATGAGGATAGTACATCCCTCATAAACTTGTCATGTAGAGAAAATGCCGTGTCTGGTGCCTGGCGTAGAGTAGGTACTTGGTTCGTGAAACTTGTTACCGCCCTAAAATTACACAGCAGTGAGAGATTTCTTTAGTCATGAGGTTAAAGGGCCTAAGGAGGCCCCTGTGGAGTAGTATGTGGAAAATCAATTTACTTATTATTCTCATTGTTCACATGGGAAAAACAATTACTGTTCTCTCTCTTTTTTTTCTTCATGTTTATTTATTTTTGAGAGAGAGAGAGAGAGAGAGAGAGAGAGCGAGAGCGCGCACATGAATGGGGG